>NC_022021.1:56823008-56824194 GCF_000317375.1 Microtus ochrogaster
GAATCTTCTGAGCTGCTTTACTAACACTTTTTGTCATTTTTTATTTCTCAGTTGTACACTGGATGGTTCTTTAGTTGCCCCTAAAATTTCCCTTATGACCCATAGACTTAAAAATAAGGTCTCTGCATTATCAATGCAAGTCTTAATTATCTCTTCTATCTCAGTTCCATTATTTAAATAATTTTATTATTGGCTGCAATTTTATAATTGCCCTCCACCAGAGAAGCTGCTGCTTGGCTTATTTTTTGGAACATGTTCATGCTTGTTTTACAGGCTTGTACATGATCTATTGTAAAAATCATCCATATGTCCTTGAGCAGGAGAAGCATTTTCCTGTGACTGGGCGGGGATTTCTATATATAGCCATTCGATGAGGTGGCCTGGATATGTCCCAGTCTGTGTTTTCATTGATCTATGTGCACTATTAGAACTGAGAGAGCTGTTTTACAGTTTGTCATTATGTTGATGGGCTCTTCAAATTTTTACAGTGTTTGATGCTTACATTTAAAGGTTATTTTGTTATAAATGCCCTATTCAGACATTGTGAGGCCATGTGCTATGTACTAATGACCTAATGACACTTTACTTTAAGATATTATTTTATGACTGAAAATGCTAATATGTCTTATTTTTAGTTATTCATTGCTTCAGGCATTGCCTTCACCTATATGGGTTCATCATGTAATTTTTTTTTATCATTTAGCAGTATTGTTTGTAGTCAATGTTAAACTGGATTTGGAAAAAGCCTATTTGATGATTCTCAATTTGCACATGTGTTTGTAAGTCTGTCTATAGAGTTGATGACTTGTTTGTATTTATTATTATTATTGAGGATTCAAAATCTTTTCTGCTATCACACTTTTTAATTTGTGTGTGGGGAGATGTATTTTAACTGCTGATTTTTTTCTCTACAAGAGTAGTGTAGTTTTTGTATGTTCCGTTGCTTATATAAATTTCTACAATCAGAACCATAGCTGGAACTCCCTCCTTAAACCTATAAGCTCTTTAGAATATTACTCTCCTTTCTTGCCTCCTAATGTGTGTATTACGTCCAGCCCTTCAGTTCTGTTCTGACAGCAAGAGTTAGTATTATTAGACAGCAAGGGTTAGTATTATTGCTCTCAGGAAATGATAATCATTCATGTTCTTTCTTTCATTATAGACCAAACTCCCAAAGGCATTTTGA
>NC_022021.1:56825016-56830334 GCF_000317375.1 Microtus ochrogaster
GCCCTTCAATGGAAGAATGGATGAAGAAAGTATGGAATATATACATATTAGAATACTACTCAGCAATAAAAAACAAGGACTTCTTGAATTTTGCAATCAGTGTCTTGTGGGTCTTTGCCCTAGTTTTCCTTATCTGTAAAGATCACAGTTGTCCTCATTCCTGACTGTTTTCCTGGACACACAGTTACAAACTGAAAACTAATATTCCCCTTCCCAATAATCATCGCGCCATATCCTGCCTTCTCCTTCTTTTATGAATTCTGCATTTATGCTGTTCTTTTATGTTCCATCTGCCGTTAAATGTTCTCTTTTTGTCTCATATATTTTCAGTTCGCTATAGCACATCTACAGATCACATTTCTTTTACTTTGTCTCCATATGTTGTGTTACATTAATTGAGAAAATGTATGAAGTTTACATCATCTTCTACTATCTCTACTCTTTACTCTTGAGATTCTGATTAGTTGTAGGTTATGTTTAATCCCCTCTGAATTACAAAATCACTTTCATTACTTTTAACCTACTTTGCAGTTTCCATTTTATATAATTAATTCAAATTATATATGTTTAGGTTATTTATTAAGTTCTTGCAGTTTTGATAATTTCCATTGACCTAGTCATTTGAAAACCTTCAACAATTGTGTTTCAGGTCTAGAAACATCAATGTTCACTTGGAGAGGCTACTGTTGTCAATTATTTTCGTTTTTTTTTTCTAATATGACAGTCATTACATTTTTCTCCTGAGAGTTGCTGCTGTTCACCATTTTCGTAGACTGAACAAATGTGTTCTGCTAATTTTTAAGATATTTATTTATTTATTTATTTATTTTTGCTTATCGAGACAGAGGTTCTCTGTATACCCCTGACTGTCCTGGAACTCTGTAGAGACAAGGCTGCCCTCTAATTCACACAGACCCACCTCCTTCTGCCTCTAGAGTGTAGGATTAAAGTTGGGCACTACCATGCCTGCCTGGAATGCCACATGTTAACTGGCCAGTTCCTAGTTGGCCTAAGGTTCATTATAATCAAAGCAATTTCCTCATAGGGCTTCACCTCTGAGAAGGATTCATCTCCACACTACAGCCAGGGTGCCTGCTGGTTTTAGTCCCTTTTATCTCAGATTTTCCAAGAGTATTTTGTTAAAAAATGAAAACAAACAAATAACAACCAAAAAAAAAAAAACAGCAGCAAAACAAAACAAAACAAAACAAAAAACCCTCTGAGCTTTTACCTTGGCTTCTCCAGTTCCAAACTAAGTTTCCTGAATCCTTGCTCTGACCACCCAGGAGCAGCCCTGACCCAATCTGGGCCACGTTCTCATTCCCTTTCTTGCTCTAGGCAGGGGGGAATTTGCTGGAGACCTTCACCTATATACCACAACCTAGTACTATTTTAAATAACATCTAACCAGGTCTAGACGCTGTCACAGGAGGATTCCTCAAAGTTTCTAGTCTGGCCTAAACACTAAAAATAGGCCCCTGCTTGTTTATACTTTACGGTGTTGGAAAAGTATCCCTTGCATTAGTCCCTGACCTTTACCACAGAAAACATCAGCAAGAGGTTCATATTTTCTTGAAACTGAGCAATAAGTCGATGATCCTGTCCATCAGATCCAAGCTCACCCTCCTGATAGAAGTACTAGGACAGATAAGCCTTGCGATCGCATTCTGGAATACACACAGACAGGTGCCCCATACTTCTGAGCTGCCAGCATGCACGAGGAATAGAGTGAGGATCTCCATGGAGCAGCATATCACGTGGTGTCTGTTGGGGAGGTCAGACAGGGTCTGATCTGTGTGAGCTCTGGAATATCCTTTAGCGCTCCTTGATTCTCCCACCCTACCAAAACCCCCAAATCCTTAAGTAACCCCAAATTGTTCTGTAAATGCTGTATGCTTTTTTACATACCACATTTCTGGTCTTTATAGCCATGGCCTTTCCAGGTACACTTGTTCATGAGCTGCAGACCCATGGAGGAAAGAGGACGTGGAGGGTAAATTCTCACCAGGCATACCCATCTCAGAGGAATCTGAATCTCATGAACATAGAAGGAGGGAAACACCTGGCAGGAACTTTGCAATTGAGGGAGAGAACGTCATCTAAATAATATGTACTGATTTAGTATCTCTGTAATATGTTATGGAGATTAAAATATTCAATTTTCATTAGTTTTAACCGGAAAACCTTTCCCTTGGACATCTTCCTAGCAGGGCTGTTGCTGGAAGGTGCCACCCACATGCCACCCACCTTTAGGGTGCTTTTTTCCGTTTCGTTAACCTAATAAAAAGAAACTGCCTCACAGGTGTGACTGGAGGCTTGTCTCTTGGTTGATTCCAGATTCAGTCAAATTGGGAAACAAAATTAGCCAACACACCCATCTTTTCAAGTTGTTTCTATTTTGATCTTAATTTTTGTAATTGTTTTGCTAGTGTAGAAATCAGTCTCTTAGAAGATATTATAATTTGTAAAATAAATTCCAATTTTGCAGGTTATGTGTATATGTCTTTGCTTGTTTTACTGTCTTTTTTTTTTTTTACTTGCCATCTGTTCATTTTTGCCTGTTTTCTAGGTTTGAGGTTTTTCAAACCTTCCTTTCCCTTTCCACTATCGCAAAGCACACCTCCTATGGCTTTTCTTTACTAGTTTCAAGTTTTCCATTTATGTTTTTAATTCATCTGATTTTTTAAAGAAAAATAAATGATGTGGCAGAGCATCTAGATCCATACTTCCATGTGGCATTCAAATTTTGCTGCACCGTTGATCAAAGGGACCATCCTTTTTCTAACATGTTCTTGGCGCCTTTGTCAAGGCCTCATTAACTATGGACCTCCACATGCCCCAGTGGCCCATGGCTTAGCTTTTATGCCAATGCTGAGCTGTCTTCTTTGTTACCATCTTGTGGTAGTTTTGCTGGCAGTTTATGGTTCATTTCTTTGCTTAAAAACCTCCTTGCCTCTTTAGGCATTTTGTGACTCCCTGTACATTTCAGTTTATCTAACTTTCTCTAGTTCTGTGAGGAGCATCTTTAGCATTTGAACAATTTCCCTGAATCTTTAAATCATTTTGAATCATATGTACTATGGATATCTATGAATATCTCACCCATAAGCATGAGATGAAATTCTTCTTTTCTGCTTCTTAAAAAGTCTCATCAATTCTATAGAATTTCAATTTTAGAGACACTATGATAATTATTTCAATGGGCAAACTCGTTAAAAGTGTAAACAGTTGCAGGGCATTGGCTAGTCAAGAAGACAAGACTCCATCAATTTCCACCTTAGCTTACAATGGGAAAGTAAGAAGCAGGGTAGATAGTTCATTTTTTAAAAGGGGACATAGAACATTGGCTGAGCTTTTGCCTCATTCTCTTTCATGAAGAATTAAGAGTCAGGTTAAATTATCAACCCTATTCTCACCATCTCGAACCTAAAAATGATTTTTGTGAATCTCAATACAAGAATAGCATTATCCTTATCTTCATTAAAACACAAATAGCATAAGCTATTGGTAAAAATTTACCAAATTTTTAAAGAAACACGAAGAATAAAAGGGACTTATATTTTTCCAACTACTGGAATTATTTACTTTTATTTGAAATTGGTAATGCTCCTTAAGACACCAATTATGTGCTTTGTCTTTCTCTCCTTCCTCAGTAGCCGAGGGAACGTGGGCTCAGTAGCCGAGGGAACGTGGGCTCAGTAGCCGAGCGTCCAGTTAGAAAGCCGCAGTGGCTTGACAGCCTTGGCGAAAGGCTATTTGAGAAAGAGCAAAAACTATGCAAATGCCAAAACTTTAAAAAGTCAAGACACTGCCTAACCCAAGAAACACTTTATTAGCTATTCTGTAACTTCGAAATCTTTGCTAGGACACTTTAAAAGTTGTGTTAAGCAGCAATACTTAAACTTTCATTCCCTTTTCCTGGGAGCACAGTCATAGGTAAAATATAAATAAAATCAATTTCTTGAATTGTGAAATTTTAATGTTTTGCTTGAACACTGAATCAAGTGAGAGAAAAATGAATTTTAAAACATGATGATACAGGCTTAATTGTCTGAGTAAGATGTATTGTAAGGCTACTTTCCTTCAGGGTAAATTTTAAAATATTCCTTGCATTCTGAATAGGTTTTTAAAATCCAACACATACATTTTAATGTTTTTCTAATTTTGTATGCATGGTGACCTTTTCTTAGTTTCAAACATACATGTTTTAGATACATTGGTTTCCATTTCATTAAATAATTTTAATGGTGATATTTGATCCAGACCGCGTCTCCCCCACAGCTGATTGCCTGTTTTCCCATCACGAGGTGTGAACATTTGAATTTTCCCTCTCGTTATTGGAGGATATTATTATTTGCCCTTCTCAGCGATTTGTTGACACCGAATCACTGAAGCAAAGCATATTAATCTCTTAGACTACTGATGTATTGGTAAATTGCTTTTTAGATAGTTTGCCTTACGAGAACAACAATGTCATTACAGTTCCCAAATGACAGTGGGACACAAACACTGGTTGTTGAAGGAAGTCACAATAAATATACATGCTTGCGGTGTCTGGGTCTTTCTTTGGCTTTGATATATTATATCAAAGTGGGCTGGCTTCCCTCAAATGAAGAGAATAGCTTTCTGCACGCATATGTATCTCATACGATAATGAAATGCAGAAGAAAAAAGAAGTCAAAGTCAATCGTAATGAAGGCTCTGCCACCGTCTGACATTCCGAGACCTTGATTGAATTTTAGTTGATGTTGCTATTTCTGTATGTTCAAGGCAGCACAAATACCACAGGGTGCTGAGTTCCTCTCAGTAGGTTTAACGCAGTGACGCTGGATGCTGAGTGTGCTAATGTGTGTCCATTTTCAAGTTCTGGCTCCTTAACCTGTGTCTTAAAAGGCCCTTATAGACACTTTATTACTTTCAGAATGTATGTGGCATGGTGACAAAGAGGCCGGTCCTTGTCTCTAGCCTGTGTCAAAAAGGCTTTTATACTCTGGCTCGTTTTTCTTATGCATTTATTCCCTAACCAGTTATTATATAATATATTCTGATTAGCCCCCTCTGCCCTCTCTTATCTCCCTCCTGCCCCCATCCATCTCTCATGCCCATGCCCCTTGTGTGTTCTTTTGGCTTTGCTTCTACGTTTCTGCTAAGTTTCTCACGAGGTGGAAACTGGTGAGGGGCTGACATCAGACTTCTGACAGCTCAGCTTGCTACAGCTGCAGTGTGAGTAATTCAATGAGACCCAAACGGCATTTCCTTTCTGCTGAGATGGTGAGGGGCAAGGGTGGGCCAGGTTCACTCCTTGGTTTCCCAGATCT
>NC_022021.1:56830814-56934322 GCF_000317375.1 Microtus ochrogaster
AAGAAACAACCCCAGCTTCCACCCTGCTCACCGCCCCACCCCTTCCTCTAAAGAAGAGAGAAGGAACTCTCTTATTCCTATTAAGTTTAAAATTGCTCCCCAACCCCCAAATCTACTAAAATCTCCACAGTCATGTCAAACCCAGTGAAAACTGAAGGATAAAGTATATCGCAAAATCCATTCAAAAGGTTTACATTCTACAGCTCTATAGTTCTAACAGTCAGAACTTCTAAGCCTTCCGCTAAAAAACAAAACAAAACAAAAAAAAAACCTCACAAAGCTCACGCTTCCCCCCACCAGTTCTACTTTTATATTATATTAAGCTTTGGAACAAATAATCTTCTGGCATAGGTAGAGGGTTCATTTTTAATGTCTTTCTTTTCAGAAGAAATGTTTCCCTGATTTTTGTTCCCACAGTTGATGTTATTGCATATTGAGGATGTTCAGAAATCTGGATATAATACACTCCAGTTTTCATGACTTTACCTTAAAATAATTGCATTTCACTTTTTGGAAGCATGTATATTTTATTTCATAAAAGATTTTATCTGCTTATTCCCAGCCTCAACAATACATGACAGGTTTTTCTGCACAGGATAGTGCCTTGCCTCATAAAATTTATTATATTATATTATTGTATTATATTTATTATGTTATTTCATTAAAACAAATTGGATTTTGCTTTCTCCTCTTGTTGGATCATCTTATTCTCAGAAAGTTTAAGCAGTCATCTATTAGGTTAAGTAAAAAGCTGTAAGAAGGTGTTCTGTTTCCTTTCAGTTACGAGAAGAGGGATGGTATTCTCATCAGAATACCTGACCGCAGGAGTTTATGGGCCAGCTCAAGAAAAAGTCCTGGCATAGCCTTTCTTCATCTCAGTCATTGTTTCAGACTTACCTTAGTAAATTGTGAACAAACTTGTACCAAAAAACCAAATCTGATTCAGCCCTGCTGCCCACCTTAGGAGAGGCTGGTAAGCCCCAGAAAGCTTGAAGGCAGAAAAGCAACAGAGCTATCCTGATGATATAAGGTATCTTATATATAAGATATATAAGAAAGGAGTTATTTAGAAACAAATACTATTTCAGTATTTCAGCCCTCATACTATCCATATTTTGATTGTGAGGCCTCAGACTGCAGCACACGCTTTTCTTCCTATGGTGCGGAATGTGATAGATTATACAAATGCTGCAGTGTCAGAAACGGGTGGGATCTGCATCTCCCTCAGATTACCCTGGGTTGCTTCCTGACGAGCCAGCCAATGTCTCTGATTTCCCATTGAGTGGAAGGAGAGGCCTTATTCAGGGGATTCCCGGGCATGTCCTTGGTGGCTTGCCAACCCTAACCACGAGCACTCATGAAAACCCTTAAAATTATTCTTTGCCACTGTGAATATAGATATCCCAATATTAGTTAAATATGAAATTATACTCTTAACAGTGAAAATGATCTTTGCCTGTTGTTCTCCTGGACTTTGATTCCACTAATATTAAAACATATGTCTTTTGATTCTTTTTAGTACTAAGACAATTGTCCTTTATAAATGTAAAATTGTTATATTTATATTGTAGTAGCAATATATGTATTATGTACATACATATATATCACTGTACACAAATATCAAGGTATTCTTTTAAACACACCCTAGTTTACCACTTAAACCATCTCAATGTATATATGCCCAAACAGCATATGTACTCAATGTATATATGCCTTGCACAAGTAGGAACTACTAACTTTATCTCTCTATTGATGCAGACCAATCAATCAATGAAAGAAATACCTCACTGAAATTGCTGCTGTAGTTCTTTTCCATTTCTTTGAGCAGCTCACTGGTTTCAAAGCACAAATGTGAACTGATCATGGGAAGCATGTGAAATATGGCTCTGAACGTGGGCATCACATATGTTTAAACTCCCTTAGACATTTCCACACAGACTAAGAGAAGACTTTTAAACACCGAAATTGCATTAGACAACGAGAGACTGGAAAGCAGGTTGGGAATGAGACGAGCTGAAGAACCCTCATGTCATAACTGGGTGAGATGATTAACCAAAGGACCCATTTCTCGTGTTGTTCTGAACAATTTTTCCTACACTGGTGCAACTGAGTTTCTGTGTATGGAATGTTAATTTTCAACCACAAGGAGAAATTTCTCATCATCTCACCTCTCATCACGGTCGTCACTCCTCTGGCTGGCATGTTCAGTACTGTGCTGTTTCAAAAGTTTGTTGCCCAAAGAGCAGTCAGGGTTTGATTGCTCTTTGGGCTGATGAGGGAGGGGGAGTCGATTGGGGGAGGGGGAGGGAAATGGGAAGCGGTGATGGGGAAGAGACAGAAATCTTTAATAAATAAATAAATTAAAAAAAAAGTTTGTTGCCTATCTACTAACTCCTTGGGAGAAAAGCCAATGCGACCTTTCCATATTGCCCAATAAAAACAGATTTGTCCCATAATAATTGTATGTAGATAGAGCAATCATCCAATGAGAAAAAAAAATCTATTAGTAAAGAGAAAAGGATTTCTCCACTTTCTAAATACCTGTTCTCTCTGGGCATTTCAGTATTCTATGTTCTTACACCTTGTGTTGCCAAGTGCAATCCCAGTTTTAGATAAACACTGTAGCAAGAACCTCCTGAATGCCAGGAACTGTACAAAGGCACAGATTAGGGCCTGTAGAGAGCTGTTTCACATTGTTGCCAATGGACACAGTTCTTGAAGGATGGTTACCGAAGCCTGTCTGCTTCTTGTTTTAGCCCCACCCTACTCCTGGAAAATGAATTAAAGGCTGTGCCAGATTCATCTATATGCTCTCTAGTCCCCATGGGAAAATCAGAGATCATCCTTGCACGTTTGCTCACGTTACAGGCAGGCAGGGAGCAGAAGGCGGAAGCTGTTACGAAACATCTGTATCCACACCAGTGGACAATTGCCAACCCCTGTGCTGGGTTAGGCAGAGGCCAAGGTGAGCAGGAAACAGGTTGCAGTAGTGACGTATGGGAAGCTTGCTGGAGCTGTTCAACTCCCTCACGTAATACAGAACTGTAGCCTTCATGTCCAGTACAACAGAGACCGGCGTGATTATTCTGGCACCTACATCTTCTAAGTGTTTGTACTTTTCAGATCCTAACTGCCTTTAATTAATAGAATTCAAGGTTTGTGAACAAGTGAATATAATAAACCCTTAATGCTTCCTAGTTACCAGTGTAGTTTCCCTTTACAGATGACTTCATCAAGTAAGATTTCAGACACTCCAAGGTATCTCCCATAATTTGCAAATGAGGAAATTTCACAACCTATGTTCCTAACTCTTCCAAATCCATTCCTTGGGATTATAATAATCAGATGAAAACGTGTGTGCTGGATTACCAGACATAATATCATTAGCACTGTAAGGGAACCAAGGTTTGAGAAGAGGAAGGAAGATTAGTGCACAGAGTAGACAGGAAAGGAGAGCCTTCGCCATGGAGGCCAACTAAGACGATGATGTTTAGTAAATCTGTACCCTTATCCCTGCAGAACAGGTTAGCTCTCAGCCCTCATTGAAACAGCTTCTCTTTGCAGTGGATGGAGACCATTAAAGACGTCCTTGACTGGTCAAAATGAGAGAACAATTGGCTGTGGGGTGCCCATCTCTGTGTGATACACCTACAATACAACCCCGATGCCTAAGGCTCAGGGAAAACCATGGAGGGGGCAGTACAAAGACTGTAAGAGCCAGAGGACTCGGAGAGATTCTGTGAGATAAGGTCTTCTAGATATGGCACAGTGCTTCACCTGCAAATTCATAACACTATTGTCGCCTAAACGACCCGCACAATGACACAGGTGAGGCAAATTTCAAAGGCCTCACCCCCAAATGAGCTATAGACAATTAGTTGCTAGTAAGAAGAGGATTTTCAATCTTCTCTACAAATGGGCCATGATGGGGTTTCCATCATGATTGGCCGAAAACAAATGTACAATGAGCAACACTAAGTGGACTCAGTAGACAGTGTTATAAATATGTGTATTATTGTTACATATACACATATACATGTAACAATCATGAAGAAGTCATGAATTTGAGATGGAGTTGGAGGCATGGAAAGAGTTGAGACAGAAAGCATGGGAGATGCAAACGATGTGAATACAGTCCTCAGGTATGGGATTTTCAACAAAATGAATTTAAAAAAAAAAGTCCACATTAAGACCAATGTGATACTCAGCTGTCAGAGATGACAATGGCTGGCATCCATATCCTGGCCATCTGTAAGTATGAAATGCCTATCTTTATATTTGAAAACACTGACTTCAAAATCCCATTGAAGTTAAAAATACTGCAAGTGTGAGTAACCAAAACAGCAAACATTTATGTGGGAATCAAACCCTCACAAAACACAAACATTTGTGTGGATACTGCGTCTATTCATAGACGCAACACAACAATCATTGCAGCTTGCATGATTTAGCCAAGTAGTGCACCTTCATTCAAATAGTTACATTGATGTGCATTGAGAGTTCTCTTGCTTCATAGTTACATATTTTGACAAGTCTTTCACCATGATTGTTATTTTATTCTAGTATTGATAACTAAGGAAAGGAATGCAAGGAGAGGGCAGTTGGCAGCTCACACTTGCCTTCCTTCATCTGTACATTCATTCATTCATGCATTAATGCATCTGACTCATGATGATGTTGATTACCAGTTCACTGTATAAGAGGAAGTGGTAAGAATTCATGGGAGGAGGATCTTGTCCTTTACAGGAAACAGACTCATGCTTGTGTTTTTGCATTAGGTCGGAAGATAGGGAGTTTTAATTAGTAACTACATTGATTTTATTTTTCCATAAAATGCATGTATATAAATGGTCAGAGGAGTCCATGTTGATACTTTGGATGATAAATTTGTTTACTTATTGTAATACAAGTCAGTACATTATTGATTATTTCTATCAATAATCCTGTATATAAGTCAGCTTGAAGAAAATCAGTAAGATTTGGAGCATGGTTTTGGTCCTTTGAATCCTTCAAATTTACCCTATTGTGGATATGTCAGAATGTCATGATTATTCTAATTACCACACAACAACCAGAAAATCATCTTGGTTTTAGCGTTGGGCAGTTTCTTTCTAAATTGGGTTTAGAACACTTGGGCTCTTTGTAAGCGTGCCACTGAGCAGCCAGCAGCATGTCCTGCTTTGTGAGATGGACTCAGAGCACAGAGGTCCTACGACGTGTAATTACGGTCCTTAGATGCAACTTTCATCACTTCTACCTTTCTGTGACATCCTGATGTCATTTGTTCCTTCGGTTCCTTTTGTTCTTTCTTCAAGCTCTGTGTGACTAATGTGATTCAAATATGCCTGTAGCCATGGAAACTATAAGAAGGCAGAGATGTGAGTGTGATCACTTGCAGGCATCTCCATCGCCCAGCCAGTTTCTTGGTCACTGAAATAAGCTTTGTTAGAACTAGTGAATACATGTAATTATGGTTGTTTCTGATATTCAACAGCTTCTTGCTTCTTTATACAAGTGATAAACATGTGCATTTTGTGAGTTATTACTTTCTCAGGCTGCCTGAAGGCTGCTTGGGGGGAAGGCATCAACCTCAGACACACAGTTAGGTGAGTGATTTCTGTGAAAATGCTAAGAACTGCACGGGGCATGTGTCATAGGTACATAAGTGCTGACTCACCTGCTTCTGAGTCACAGACCTTGAATATGTTCCCCCTGCAATTGCCTTAAACAAAACGTTTTGAAAAATATTCATGTAGGGAAGATTGCCCTAGTGCCATTTAATAGTAGCTGATTGGTGCCAGTTGACATTTTGAAATCTTGCTTTATCTTTCATAGCTATGAACACAAGGATATTTTGTTCTTCCTCCATTTTAACTTAGGTCCCCTTTCTTGTCGGCCAGTAACTTCTGCCTCCTAAATTACCTTTCTCCATGTTTTGTAATGATATTTTTGACTTTATTTCATACTCACCCCTTAACTCTTTTAGTACATTTTCCTTTCTTTTGCTTTTATTTTTAGTTCATGTTATCATAGACTGGTGGAATTGGAGAGGACCCCAGATGATACAATTCAACACACGCATTTTATAGCTGTGACAAGCGCAGCCTCCAGTAGAACTGCCAACGCATAATCTCCCCTTTGATCATGGGCACACTAAGCATATGTGTCCCTGACTGAACTCCGGCATTTCTGCAAAAGAGCTCCTCCCACGGTGCTTCTGATAAAACAAATGTCATAAGCCTGCGCTCAAATGCTTAGGCCAAAATTCCTCAGGCCATTCCTGAACCTCATTTTCCTCCCCAAGCCTGGCATTTTGACCTATCAGCCCGTCTCATTTCATGTCTCATCTCAACACAAGAATAGCATCTTTCCAAGATGCCATCCCTGACTCCCTCTCCACAGCCTACTCTGTCTTCATCATGACTGGTCCTGTGGGGAGCTCCAGTGATTGGAGGAATCTTTGTCAGCACATTATGATATAAACCCTTTGAGTGGGGACAAAAGCTTTACATGCCTTGTTCTCTATGGTACCCCCTAGCTCTAGAATAATCCTGGAGCATGTAATATGCCTGGTAGAACATGGCAGAGAGAATGAGCAATCATCACCTAAACTGAGTCATTGAATTGTAGTGTTAGCTGACTGCTGAGCAGCAAGCTGCGAAGAGAACTTGAGGATGCTTCTCTTCCAGGGCATCTTCCCTGTAGTGAGCTGCCTTGCCTTGCTTTGTAGTTTTCTCTGCAAGCCTTAAGCATCTTGTAATAGAGTAAACTGCTTTCCAAAGAGGGACCCGCATTTACATAGTTAACTCTAAGTAGTTTTCCTGCTTTCGTTCTTCATTTCTCACTGTTCCTCTATCATTGCAAGGTCTTGTGAATTAATTCTTCCTAAATCCAGTTGATATCCTCTTTTCCATTAGAAACAGACCATGCTCATATTGCACCATCTTCTTTGTCATCCTACATCCAGTCCATCAGTGAGTAGAGGATGGTTTTGCATAAAAACATTAAAATCATGCAAACCAGCATTGTGTACCAAGGCAGGGTTGGAGCCTCCTTTCAACTTTTGTCCCGTTGGTAGAATTTGAGCTCTTGTGTTTGTAGGTCTGAGATGTCTATTTTACTAGCAGCTGTTGCCTAGGTACTATGCTCCACTCCCAGAAGCCACTGCTCTCCAAGCAGCTGTCTACATAGCTGTGGTGGAATGGAAGCCATGGGGGAACTTATCTGTTTTGATTTATTGCTCTATTGCCAGCCAGTAAAACTTGCTGAATATTTCAGATGACTCAGACCGTGAGTGTGAAGACATGAATTTGAGTGGGTAGGGATAACAAGGCGAGCCTTGGAGGAATAAGGAGCAGTGGAGGATTAATACAATAAAAATATTTTATATGAAATTCTCAAAGAATTGATAATTACTTTTTTATTTGAGAGTTCATTTGACTAGGCGAGCTCACTCTAGTTCCTTCTCCTTTGCCAGGGACAGGAGTGAATAGCTCATATTCACAAGGTTGGTTCTACACTAAAGACAATAGAACACCTGCAGATTTTATCCACATTTAAATTTCCAAGAGTGAGAACGCTTAAGGCAGACAGATAGGAAAAGCAGTGGAATCACAGTCCAGGTACTCATTACTGTCAAATAAATTTCCACACTGATGGTGTTTCCCTTTCTTTCAACTTTTCCATTAACTCTGCGAGTGGGGAAGCAATTCGTCTGGACAAAAAACTCCACGGGCTGTTCAGTGTGAGAGATTTATAAATTGAACTTTGTTTTTAATTGTATGGCCATTCAAATTATGAAATAATCCTGAAGGATATTATAATTTATTTGAGCAAGGAATTGATTTTCAGGCCTGTATGTTGGCTGACGTTCATTGGCATTCACCTCATGGCTATTTACTTCCAGAATATTTTCTGCTTAGTAGGTGCCTGACAGTCATTTATGGTTTTTTTTATACCATTCTTGCTGTGGAGTTGTCATTGTCAATAATGGCTTCACATTAGAATCACCTGGATAAAATTTTAAGTGACTAATGTCTGTGTCTCCGGATCTCATCAGCAGAGAGTAGAACAGAGTTAGTACCCCATGCTATGAGGTAGATGTTGCTAGGAATGACTTAGGAATACTCACAATACATGCGCTTGTGTGGGATATTCTATAGGCTGGGGAATATGTCAAATGGTATTTTATGTCCTTATTGTTATAATTCTATGGCCACGGCTATTAGACTTTCTTTCAAAGAGAATATTGAAGATTCAGGAGTCAAGTGGCTTGTCCAAGGTCTCAGGGTAGAGGCAGAGTGTAAATCTAATAGCAAGCTGACAGCTTAAAACAACTTCTCTTCTTCCTGTGGTTACATGATGGGACTGTCTAGAACGATGGCATTCTTACTCAATGAAGTAGGGATTCCAAGTCTTGCTCTATTGAGAGCACTGAGCTAACTCCGGATAAAGAGAACAGGCAGAAAATGGACCAGGAGCTGAAGTTATCCAGCATGAAGTTCCCAAATGGATAAAGCAAGCTTTCTCTAAACACCAAGTTACATAAACAAACAATGTCTAGGCAAATACATCAGAGCCTGCTGAAAAGGACACCTTGTAATTTCTGTCCATTTTGGTTGATTCACATCATTGGATACACTAGTGGGAATTTTGGGTTTTAAATGTTAGGAGCCAAGCACTAATAACAAAGAGGATGTTTAGGCTTATTAGCATATCTCTTAAAAGACTTAGCAATCATACAAATACTAGCTCCAAAACTGAGAAATAGATTAATACTTGAAGTTTAGAAAATGTTTTCCTCAGACACCCCTTAGTATTACACACATCTCTTCAAGGCCTGTGTCTAAGTCATGTGGTCTCTGAGACCTCCCGACACCTAGCTAAAATGAAACCACATGATGAGTTGGATGAAGATAGGCTCACAGTGTCCTAAGTTTTATGAAAGGGTACCTGTACTTCATTCTCATTGATCACTATAATTCAGCACGTTCCCTTTTGCAAATACATTGGGCAAAATCACAATTGTACTGTACCTTGGAGTAATGTGGCAAACAAGATGGACTGAAGTTAATCAAAGTTCTCTTGAACAAATAGTTGTTTTCCACCAAATTCAGATAAATAAATGTGTTATTGAACAATAGGCGTGAGGCAAAACAGTGTAAATTAAGGACAATCTCTGAAATAATTGTGTGATTTCTATTTTAACCAAAGGAGAGCAATGTACACTGGAGAGGTAGCTTGATGATGTAAAAGCTCTAACTGCAGCTTCATCAGTTACTTGGGTGAATGAGTCCTCGGATCTTGGGAAAGATGCTAGTTCCATCAATCAATCTGCCATAATAATATCAAAGTTTCCTGAAGGCAGTAAAGATAAACTTTTAAAAAAAGTCAAAAGTATATGAGAAGCTTTAGAGGTCATTATGGATACTGTTTACTGATATTATTTTTGCCTCTGGCAATGAGGAGAGAGCCAGGTCACCTTCAAGGAGAATATGAGTAAGGTTTGTCTGTGGTTATTGGATTTTTTTTTTAACTGAAAGTCAACTGTGACTAGGTATTCTGCATTCCTGATCAAATCTTCCAGCATGCATGAGAGGGGGTGGATGCACTGGGGATTTTCTTGTTCTCATCTTCCTCCTTCCTCTTTCATACTTCATACTTCACGATACATCATCATCAGGTCAGCTGCTATCCTAGCAGGCCACATTGCTGACTCACGGTTGGCTTGCACTTAAGCAGAACTCCATAGATCTCAGGGCCGGGGAGGCAGCACAACTGTGCTTCCTTCCACCGGAGAGAAGGCAGGACTGGAAACGCCTTTGGAAAGTGGCTTCCATGGCCACGGTGATCATCCAAACACGCCACATTCCAAAAGAATGACTTGCAACCAAATGTCGTTTCCATTTGAACACGGGAAAGTCCCTCTGCAGGAATCTGGCACATCTGACATGAACTCTGGGTAAGCTAGCTGTTATCCTAACTGAATCACTTACATGTAGATACCGTTCTCGGGAGCTTCTATCGTTCTGTTTGTTTCTCTTCTCTGAGGGAAAGCCCTACACCAGAGACTTAATGTTTCTCTTCAGTTTTGCTTGTTTTTATTCTCAAGTAGAAGTGGAAGGAGGTCTTATATTTTGAGGAGACAACTAGAAACAATCAAAGTTCCATAGCTACACATTGAAGTAGGTCCTGGAGCTGTGGGCCCAGGCAGCCAGCTCCCTTAACAGAGGACTGGCTGGGGGCTAGATTTTGGAGCTTCCTGTGAGTGGTGAAGATACCATTTTCCCTTAGGTTTGCTGCTACTCTGCAATAAAGGATCAAGTTTTCAGAAAAGCTTTCTTGAATGTTCATATATGAACATGATCATTAGTCCCACGAATAATTTTTTGAGAATATGTCTAAGTGCAGCATTGAGCGAGCTCCCAGCAGAGCAGAATAAAGAGTGAGATCCACATTTTTCACAAAGCTGATCCTCAGCGTTCCCATGACAATGACTTAAGTAAGTAACTGCAGCATGGGCAGTAAGTCTTGCTAACCTAAAGCCTTCTGAACAGCCTGGCTGTTCTCACGTGTACACTTCTCCAAATGTCTGGTGCAAATACCTCCAGGGAAGGTCAAAGCAAGTGGTCATGACCTTAGAGAAGCTTGATTTAAGGTGGCCACAGAGGAGGCTGATTTCAAACTCTGGGGCATTTCTGGAGATACCACACATCAAGGAAATATACACTTGTTGCATATATTATCAGAGCACTCGGAATTAAGTGCTTTATGGCAGCTACTTGGCACAGCGGGAAAATTTTATCTAAGAAAAATAAGTCTGTAGCCTCTCTTTTAAGGTACTTGTTGATGGCCACCTTGAACGTGAGACCATTTAAGGACTGGGCAACTGAGTGTAGAATGCATCACATTGAAGCCCGGGTTGACCAAGAACATTGTTCGAGCCAAAGACTTTTGTAGTTTTCAATTTACAGCATTGAGAATTTCAAAGGCAGAGCTATGCGGTGCAAGAATACTGGGACATCTTCCTCATACTGGTTTTCCTCGAGTTGCACAACCCTATTATGTCCAGCTCGTGATAGACAGAGATGTGTACATCTCAGCTGAATGCACAGAGACCTGACTGCTCTCCAGTTCTCAGAAGGAAGCAGAGGAAAAACCCCTCAGTGTATGACTCTTTTCAGAATGACATTCATGCAGTAGCATGTAAGCACACATGTGTGCACACACACACTCATACACACACACACACACACACACTCACACTCATACACACACACTCACACACACACACACACTCACACACTCACACACACACTCATACACACACACACACTCACACACATACACTCACAACCCCACACACCCTTGTCTAAAACCAGAGTGCTAATCAACAAAGGAAACTTTGAAAATGGAAACAACTCTGCAAAGTTCTCCATTACCCATTTTTTCTAACTTTGTTCCTTTAATACTTCGTTAAAAATAGGAACATTTAGGTGTAACAATAATAGCAGGGTTTTATCACTGGAAAAAGTAGGAATCACGGTTAGTCAGACTAAAGAATGGTATTCATCCTGATTCAGTAAACATTCAACCTAGTGGATTCTTGAGCAGTCTTTTCTTGAAGGCTCTACGTGACTGTATATTATTAAGGAAACTTTATGTCAGAACGCCTCTTTGAAGGGGCTTAAAAGATCTCAACTTAAAGCCTTTACCCTGAAAGTCAAGGCTGCAAATACAGAAATATTCACATGGAACTTTGAAGAACAAGGGTTGGGCCAAATACACGTGAATGAAGCAGGAGAGATACCATAGCACTTAGAAACCCATGCAAGTGTTTCCTTTTGATATCTTTAAATAAGAAGAAAAGATGACCACACACACATACACACATAAATCATCTATATTATGTATCTATTGAGATATGCCCCATTCTTTGCTAAATGCCCAGCAAATTTTATAAGATATTATGAAGTGTATAATAAATTAAGAAACTTGAGCTTCTACTATCTGATTTAAGTTAGGAAATCCCATGATTTGTTTTTTTCCTTGGTCAGTCACCTTTCAATAAGTTACCTGTGAAGTATGAATTTTCCTTCCATTTACTTTGAAAAATTTCCAACAATATCAGCAACCCTTTTTTCTGTGGAAATCGGGTTAACAAGATAAAAAGAAGAGAGAAAGGTGAATGCGTGCCCTTCTTTTCACAATCATAGTGATTTATTTTGTATTTATGGTCAGTTGTTTAAAGAAATGTGTGTGTGTGTGTGTGTGTGTGTGTGTATGCACACAGATGCATTAACATGTGCATCTGTGTGTATATGAAGGCTGGGTATCAATGTCAGGCATGTACCCCTATCATATTCCACTTTGAGCCAGGGTCTTTCACTGAGCCTGGAACTTGCTCTTTGGCCAGATTGCTTTCCAGAGAGCCCCTCTCCCAGGTTCCAACTGTCTCTCTACCCCCTCCCCAGCACTGGGTTTGGTGATAGGGGCTGCTATGTGTGGTTTACCTGTGTTCTGGTGATACAAACTTGGGCCTTCATGCCGTTCACCAACTTTGTACACATTGAGCCGTCAGTCATCTTTAAAGAGGTTTTTGTTTAATATGCTTAAAATTATCTCAAATATTTGGAGCTACTGTATATACATTGTATATACCTTATATATACATTGTGTATACATTAGGATTGGTAACATATTAAAGGACAGAATTGAGAAAGATGTTATCTTTTCAACATTGCAAGCAATGCATACAGTCACCCTGCTGACTTGCAATGTTCTTTTAGTTTCTGTTATAGTAGAAGCTGTTTATCTGTAAATAAACAAAAAGATACGCGTTCTACTTTCTAAACAGCTATTAGGATGTAACGTGCTTGTATTTTTCTTTTGCCAAAACTTTCTTCGTTGCAGGATCCTAAATAAAATGCTACCAATCCTTCACAGCCCACTTCCAATGTCACTTGGTTTTTTTATATTCCTTTCTATTTTCTTAGATCATTTCCCAGATATTCAAGTAAGCCTGGAACTCACTATACAGCTGAGGGTGGCCTTGAACTCACCCTCATCTTCTTGTCTCCATATCCAAAATGCTGGGATTACAGCTATGTGTCACCACACACACTTCAGATGTCAAGTCCTTTCATGAAATGTCACTTATCTGTGGCTTTCTCCTAGGCCCTCCCAGAGCATGACATATTTCCAATCTGAGGCGGCCTCTTCAGTCTGTTGGATGAGTTGGGTGCCTTTTACAGCCTTCAACACTTAAACCTTTTATGACTTCATTGTTTTAAAATTTTATTTTATAACTGCAATGTTATAAACACAGGTGTAATTCATCATTCATCATATATATATATAACATATATTGAAAGACCCTACAGACCCCCTCCTCAAAACCCGCAGCTAGCATGCTCCCAGGGGAATGTCCTGTTTGCTTTAAAATAAAAAATTCTCCAGATCAGCAGCCAGCCTGCTCTCATAAGAACATCTCATGTACTTGAGATAGAAAGACTGCAAGGCAGGATGTCAATAAGATAGCACATCAACAAAGCAGGTTAACTGCAAAACAGGATATCTATAAGATAGGAACAGTCATGCCCCCCGCCTCATTCCGATAACCATGCTTTTGCTTTGTAAACTTGCTTTTTGCTGACACCCCGCCGCATTCCGGATCGACCAATAATCACGCTTTTGCTTCTGTAAAACTTGCTTTTTGCTCTTCCCTATAAAAAGCCCGCCCTCCAGTTGACAGGTGCGCAAGTCTTCCGAGAGATCTTGCTGCCCGCAGGTACCTGTGCCTACTCAATAAACCTCTTGCGATTTGCATCCGTGCGGTCTCGGCCTGTTCCTTGGCGTTGAGGAGGTCTCCCCGAAAAAAGGTCCTCTCCGAGGGTCTTTCAATATTAAATTAAATGTTTTCCTTTTAAGAATTGCTGTGGTCATGTCATGTCACCATAGCAATAGAAACTCTACCTAAGACTGACACAAAAGACAAATTAAAGATATTGAATGAAACAAAATTATGGATCATATGAGGAAAAATGGAAGCAAAGTTGGTGAGGTGTTTTGTGGCCTCGACAAAGGCTCGTACATACTGTGTTTCTGGAGTCAAAGTCTGAAGCAGGGACACATGCATGTTTCTGTGCTTTTGGGAGAAAGGAGATGTGGGGAGTAGGTAGAATTCAGAAAGGAAAGACTCTGGTTGGAGTCTGGGTATAGACATAAGTCCTAAGAAGCTCTGTAACATCAATAACATTACATTTACTATTGTGAAATAGTGATATGGGGACACTGGGAAGAATGGACCAGGAAAACGAAGATTAAAGGGACAAAAAAATCCATCATAGAAAATGATAAGTATGTCTGGTTCCTGATCATTTAGGCAAGAGGGCACTGCAATTCATAGTTAATGTTTTCTTCACAGCTCCTCAAATATTAGTTAAATTCTTCTCTCTATTAATGATGCAAAAGATATACTAAACACTTAGATGTCTTTCCAAGTTCCTGACTGGTAAGGGGTATTATTCTGGTAAGTGAATGTCAACCCTGCTTTTCTTGGTTTCCTGGGAGATTCATCACACACATAGTTATAGGGAATGAGGCCAGGCATAGTTTAGAAAATAGTTCATGGTAGCTACTGAAGCGAGGGACCACAACTGATATCATACAATAGTACAATTATCCTCAGCCCTAGTTCTAAAGGTTAGACTCTGACATCAATAGCCCTGGTTGAAATGCAGATGTTAGGACCACACTTCTCCCCAGTGCTCTGGGGGGCAAGTCCTTCCCCACATCTTCCAGCTTCTGCTAGCAGCTAGTATTCTTTGACTTTAGCCACACCCCTTACCACATGAATTCCACCATGTTCAGAACACCAAGACAAGAAGAACATTTTACAGAGTGAAGTTTCTTATCTCACAGTGCCCAGAGAGCAGGAAGAAAAAAGCAGGAAATGGCTGAGAAGAGATGGGACTCCCAGGTAATCTGCTTCCTCCAATGGGTCCCATCTCCAACTTCCCACCATCTTTCAATAAAGTCATCAAAATGCCATGAAGTCCAATGCTCCTGACGATCACTTTCCCAAAGCCACATCAGCAGGCAACCATGGGACTTCAGGGGCTATCCAGATTCCACCACGTCTTGTGTAAGATAGGAGCAATCACATTTATGACCCATCCAAAGAACTTAGTGGGAAACCTCCCATCCCAGTTTGCTTAAATGCATGTGCCAGGTGTCTTATTTTATCATAAAACCTGTCATTCTTGGTTCCATATATTAGAGCATGGATATTTTGGGAAGGGAAAGAAATAATTTTGTCTTCAGCTAAGGACAGTGTGAGTCAGAGGTCTTTGAGGCTCTACGGACAGAAGGAGAGGAATGCTGACGGAAACAGCAAGGGTAGACAAGAAGAACATGGGTTTGAATTTGGAAAAGTCCATGGGTTATTTAAGTAACAAATTCTAAAGGCAATTAGAAGTTGCTGACTAGAGCTCAGAAGCAGTCGGAGGTGTGTGGCCTGTGTTTGGGAAAAAAAATGGCGAGTCTGAGTGACAATTCTGGCAGAAACCCTGGAACAGTTCTGTCTCCTGTCGACTGTACTGTGCTTTGTACTATGTGTTCTCTGTGTGTTCTGTGTGTGCTCTGTGTGTGCTCTGTATGCTGTGTGTTGTGTGTACTGTATGTGCTGTGTGTTGTGTGTACTGTGTGTGCTATGCCTTGTTGTGTGTTGTGTTGCTGTACTACATGCGGTGAGCTTACTTGCAATTCCTTTCGTCCAGGGAAGCGAATGCTATTTAGAGCCATAAGCAATCACCACCTTTTGCTGATGTAGTCTGGATCTCCACTCCTGTTGTTCTCAGGGCTAGCTTATGTTCCCTTTGCGGTTTTCATTTGCTCTAGTGCAGCGTCCTCCCTTTCTTCCCCAACCTGCACCTAACTCTGTAAGATCCAACTCTCTCTATGTTTTATAACCTAGTTTGCCTGCCTGATTCTGTGCTTTTAATTTTTCAAGACAGGTTAACGTTGCTTTATTTTTACGGTAGACTTTAACGTCTGTCTCTTGTGTCAAAGCATCAATCTGCATCTCACTCCATTGTTCTGTCAGACACTGAGCTCTGTTACAACACAGACTTCTGTCTTCTGAGGCACGTGGTCCCTGCCCAAAGCCTTGGCATTCCTTCCTTCCAGAAGCCATTTATGCTCTGTGCATACATTCCAGGCTCTGCTCATCACCCTCTAGGACATCAAGAGAGAAATTCCATGCCTTGGCTTGCTATGTTGTACTCATTAATATCATCTGCACACATTAATATCATCTGCACACATTAATATCATCTGCACACTCACCGTTCAATTCCCTTGAAGACTCCTTTCCAACTTCCCATTCTTCATCGTCTTCCTTTCCTCAGCACTTTTTTCCATCTATCACTCCACTGCTGTGTGTTCATGCAAGCATGGATTCCAGTCTTTCAAATGCCACACTACAATCTTGGGCTGTGCTGACACCTTTATCTAATTTAAAGATCTGGGTGTGCGCTAAGAGCACTCCATAGTCTGGGCTCAGACCAATAGGGAGATGAATGAGGATGCTTTTCCTCCTAACAAGTTCATAGGTGCAGGACTGCATCTAAGACAACCCATGTGGTAAAAACCACATGAGGGGTTAGAAAGACAGATACAAGAAGCAGAGAGATAACTTCTATTTAGTGGTAATGCAAGTGAGGACACATCCAGACTTGAGCTAGATCTCTAGAGCCTTTGGAAAGGTTGTGGGATACACTGAAGAACCAAGATTCATTTGTAGCCGCCTGCAGTGACGTTAGGGAGAGAAAAGGCTGGTAAGACTGATACAGTCTGTGAGCTTGTGCTGGGGTATTTCTGGTTTTCTTTGGTGACCTAGGAAAGCGTAATGCCAAGAAGAATGAGACCAAGGGTTGTATTTGGTGCAAACTCAATTTGGATTTCAATTTGAGTTTATAGTCATGCTCAGTATCTAGGGAGGAGGTTAAAATATCCTGTCAAGATTTAGAAAGACAGTCAAGTGTAGTGGCAAAGATCTTTGAGGCATTATTAGGAAGGGCTGTTTAAGCATTTAGTAAAGATCCAATCTCAGATGAAAACTAGGAACCAGGAGCAGACTATGGACATATCTATAATGATTGACATGGCAGAGAAGCCAAGAAGGTCAGTAGTAGATGACCAGGGAGGTGACAACAGAGCCCAAAGTGTCTGTACGAAAGGAATTCTGATAGGCACTATTTAAAGGAACAAGAGAGTGATAAAAGTACCAAGGGTGAAGCATAGATCATTCTCTACTGACTCTGTGTTCCCTGGTTACCTTGGAACTAACATTTTCAGTAACATCAAACATATATTGAATGATTGAGATACGTATAAGAAACAAGTAAGATTACTTTCAGATTTCAGTGTGTGGGGGTATGTTTGTGGTATGTGTCTGTGTATGTGTGTACACATGTGCATGTGCAATGAGTGTACATATATATTTCTTTGTATGTCTATGGATGTCCATAGATGTGTGTGTGTGTGTGTGTGTGTGTGTGTGTGTGTTCATATGTAAGTGCAAAGTTCTATTATGAATCATCCCTTCTCCTTCCTTAGTCATCAGGGATGGGGGGTGGATCTTTCATGTGATCCTACAGCTCACCAAGAAGGCTGCTCTTGCTGACCAGGTAACTCTGGAGATCTCTTGCCTCATCCTTATGTGGCTAAAATTATAGGTGAGCCTTGCTCCTCCCCCAAATTTACCTGGGTTTCTGAGGATCCAAACTATGGCATTCTAGCTTTGCTTGGCAACTATTGAGTCATCTCCTTGGCCTACTTCATGTTTTATTTTTTTTAACATGGAGCCTGAAGAGACAGGCACCAATATTCCCACTAGTGGAACAATTTTTACCACCATGTCACCTCCCCATCCCCTAGGTTCAGGATTTTGATGAGGAAGAGACACATGAAAGAAACATGGTTGCTTTCTTATAGAACAATAATAATGCTGGCTATGCTAGCACATGCGTATTCCACGACTCTGGGGGATGAATTCAGGAGGATCAAAAGTTGGAGGCTAACCTAAGTTACATGGTGAGTTACGAGCAACCTGAAATACAGCAGGGGCTACATAGTGAGTAAGACCGGTCTCAAAACCCAGGAGTAAAACAAACAGAAAGTGGACAAACAAAAATTAAATAGTAAACATAAACAAAAGGTAAAAGAAGACATAGAACATGGCAGATATATTTTATGTTATATGTATATAATATATTATATATATAGTATATACAAATATATATGATGTAAAATTCTCCTCTGTATGCTGTGAATAAGTTTTATTACCATTGGTTAATAAAGAAGCTGCTTTAGTCTATGGCAGGGCAGAATATAGCAAGGCTGGAAGTCTAAGCAGAGATAGAGGAGGAAAGAAGACAAGAGTCAGAGAGACACCATGTAGCTGCCAAAGGAGAAAGATGCCAAAACCTTACCCGTAGGTCACAGCCTCATGGTGATACACAGATTAATAAAAATGGGTTAATTTAAGATGTAAAAGCTAGCTAGGAGTATGCCTAAGTTATTGGCCAAACAGTGTTGTAATTAATATAGATTTTGGGTGATTATTCGGGTGTGGGTGGCCAAGAAAAAAATTTGCAGTCTCTGTATACATATATACATACATACATACATACATACATACATACATACATACATACACACATACATACATACATACACACACACATACATACACACATACATACACACATACATACATACATACACACATACATACATACATACACACACACAACCAATAGACAGACCCAAGGCTCAATTTCAAGAAAGGTTGACTTCAAAGTGTATGTTGCTGCCTAATTTATTCTTGAATTCCCCATGGAATTTGCCATATTGATTGATTGATTCTTAATAATCAGTCATGATTTATTGAGTTCTTGAACAATGCTTTCAGACATAAGACATCTTTTAGATGTTAAGTTGGTTTTGAATATACATTTATGAAATAGACCAATAGGCTATCAGTATTCTTTTGATGTGCAAAGGAAAACTCATTTGAATTGGTACTAACATTTTCTTCTGGAAAACACTGGAGATTTTTCTGAATGCTATTGACAGCATGCAGGTAGAGTCTCTGAGTGGTGGCAGGCACACATAATTAGACAATGCCAGTGCATAGCATGAAGATGATTATAATACAGAAGACAAAATGAAAATATTTTCAGCTGTTTTAAAACACCAAAGTATTGCTGGGCGATGGTGGCGCACGCCTTTAATCCCAGCACTCGGGAGGCAGAGGCAGGTGGATCTCTGTGAGTTCGAGACCAGCCTGGTCTACTAGAGCTAGTTCCAGGACAGGCTCCAAAGCCACAGAGAAACCCTGTCTCAAAAAAGAAAAAAAAAGCAAAACACCAAAGTATTGGTTATCTTTTTCAGATCTTTAAAAATTATATATGTTTATAAATTATAATTTTGCTCATAATTTCATGATCTTAACAAATCTGAAAGGAAACCTAAAATGGTTTCAATTGAATTTTTCTCTCCAAACACCTTTAATTTCAAAAGTGCAAAGTGGTTGTTTTTCTACATAGATTAAATTGTACCTTACTAATTTTCATAAACATAAGAATGCCAAGTTGTTGAGGGAGTGGCGGGGCTGTGTCCCCGGCACCCGGCAACTCGCATGGCTAGCTTATGCCCCAAAATAATTACAAGGAAACTGTATTCTTTTAAACACTGCCTGGCCCATGAGTTCCAGCCCCTTATTGGCTAGCTCTTACATATTGATCTAATAATCTGTGTAGCCCGTAGCCCACGATGTGGCTTACCCGGGAAGATCTTAACCTGTGTCTATCTGGAGTGGAAGAATCATGGCAACTCCTAGACTCTGCTTCTTTCTCCCAGCATTCTGTTCTGTTTTCTCTGCCTATCTAAATTCTACCCTATCAGAGGGCCAAGCAATAAAGTTTCTTTATTAGTTAACCAATGAAAGCAACAGATTAGAAAGAAATCACTCCCGCATCACCAAATAACTTAACTGTGGATTACAATGTTTGGGTAATTACTTAGGGTCACAACAGCATATGAGTGAGATTATAAATGTCACCGCATTTAATTTTCTTTGCAGTTAATGATTTCCTCCATGCATCCTCTTTAAAGAATCCTATTATTAAAATCATTGCAATCAAATACCAGCAAACCAAAACCAAAAGCTGAGTAGGCATTTGCTTCAGTAGGCTTTTTGCAAGGCTCCAAAACTCTAAACAACAAACAGACCTCTGAAGAGCAACAGCAGCACACCCCAGTGTGGGCCCATCTCTGCACAGTGCATCGTGACTCAGGCTTCACAGTCTGCCTGCCTGTAGGGCGGGCAGTCAGGGCAGAAGGACCACGAAATACTGTCTTGGTTCAGTGGAGTGAATCTACCATTTTCAACCTTCAGTTTGTAAGGTCAGATGGCTGCTGTCTATTTGTTCTTGGCTTTATTTTCTGGCTCACCAGTTAGACAATGATCTCCTTCAGTTCACTCAGCTACCCATAGGTCATTCCCAAGTTATTCTTTTGAAGATTTCTATATTTTCGATATAGTCAGACTAGAGACTATGGCAGGGAAGGCAGGATGCCTACATCACTACCCAGACCCACTTCCAACTAGAAGCCAAGTCCAGACTTCATGCGTGTGTGTTTCTTTGATGGCAAACGTTGTCACTCATTAACATCCCAACAGAAAGCCTATATTTTACAATCGTCCTGACTGCTAGTGGATATAAATAGAAGCATTGTCCGGGATTTCCAGGAAGCATCCTTAAAAGTGAGGGGCCCTTGCGTTCTTCCTTCTTGGATGTGGTAGCTAAAGCTCCAACAGCCACGTTGGGCTCTGAGGCAGAGTACAACACCTGGCTTCCTCCTGACCTTGGAGCTGCTAGCAGATCCTGCTTGTCCATCCATTGTGTGTGCCCTTCAAGGCTCACATAAGGCTGCAGGTCTTGTGTTTGCATTTGTATCTCTGTGCTTTGAAAAACAATCAATAGTTTATATATCTGTCTTTATGCTATTAGCTCTTAAAATAAAGGACTTTTTTTTCTATTTTGCAGCTTTGCAAAGCTCCTACTTTGAAATAGGTACATCCAAATGTTTTAATGAATGCTTTTATGAATAAACAAATACTGACTAAATGTGACTCAGACATTTGCATGCATTTGCATGTTTCTTTGACTGGGAAACATGCAGATGTCTACACATGTGCAAAATCTACAACCTTAAATGAGAGTCCTGCTTTTCCTGTCGGATGTTTAATAGTAACAATCACTAAGTTAACATGTGTATTTGCCTCAATGCAAGAATAATATTTACAGAAAAAAACAGTATTACATTTCAGAGCGGCCCCTACTCCTCATCTTCTCTTGTCAAAATTTTCCTAATGTGAACGATAAGAGGTGCCTTCGGTAACCACATCACTAGTGACCTTTGCTTGCTAGCGATCATATGAGGTATGCCAGGATTAGCAACAGACTATAGAAAACCTCAGGATAATGGTGGCATTGGAACTACAGTGACTTTTCTTGCCTGACATTAAAGGAACCCTAAGGGATGTTACCATGCTAAAACTTGTTGGACATATCAAGTGTTTAAAGGTCAATCGCTGAGCCTTAAGGAACTTTTTGAATCTAGCTTTTGCTGAGATACATGTGCGTGAACAGGACTGGAAAAGGGAGGGGGAACATCGTGATGACCAGGGAAGGCTGGAGGCAGCAAGCGCTCCTTAAGTAACCTGGTGAAGTGTGAGATCCCTGTGCCTTGCTTCGTCAGGAAAGACTGTGATGGTCCAGACAAGGAGAAGGAAGGTGAGCTTGGGACAGACAGACAGACAGCAGAAATCAGCATAAGGAGATGTGGCCTGTTCTGGGTAGGATGTTCTCAAAATATCCAGAAAGCCCCGGTGAAGGCGTAAGGCTTGAATATTCTGTAAGATGACTAAAAGCTTCAGGGGTATTTAAAGGAGAGGAACAGCAGGGAGGGAAGGGGTATGAAGTCAGTCTGGCCAGAAAAGAGCACTTCAAAAATGGTTTTATCTGAACGTTTTGATCCCTTGACACTGAGTCACTTTAAAGGAAGTGACCAGTCCCCAGAGAGTACCTGACGACACAGGATGGACACTTGACTTCCCAGTGTCCGGAAGTCAAGAACATATTTTGTCAAACCCAGCTGTCCTGCCTGGGGCATTTACAAAGTGGGGATGGATTATGAGCCAGAGTGAACTCTTTTTGTGTGGACAGACCTCTGCACCCCCTCCTGCCCCCACCTTGTGTCACCGTCACCAGCATAGATAGCTACTGTGCCAGGGGCTGTAATAGGAATGGCTACAGTAGCATGTGAGAACATCACATTAGAAGCAGAATTTGCTGGATTTAAGGACCAGTTTTGATATTACTTTTGTCTTGTTTTATTTTGTTTTTCTTTGCTCAAGGCTGTCCCTCCTGTTATTTTTCCATCAAAAGAATATCCTGTCGATACTGCTATGGTCAAAAGCAGAATTTTCAATACCAAAAAGTAGATGAATATCCATTTCAGCAAAAGCTCTCTTTCCACATCTGGGCTGAGCTTAAAGCTGCCATGAGTCCTCAATGTGTCTTTGCCAAACTTCAGACCCTGAAGACTTGGACAGCTATCCAAGGAACATGGCAGCTTTCCTGTCTCTGTAGAATGCTACCCTACAAAGCAGAAGCTTGGGCTGGGAGGGATAGAGTGAGTGGGAGAAAGGGTTCATAATCTTACAAAATTGTGAGTATTTCATCAGTGGTATATCTAGGCAGAATAGGCAGTTCCTTGTTTGATGTTAATATTATCTTAAGAATTGACTGTGTGCAAAACAAGAGAGAAGTGCCGGTAAAAAAGGGGGGGGGGGTGCAGCTCATGAGGTCTTAACAGCTCTTGTTGGTACATTTACTGTCTGTGACTGAATGCAAAATGTCTGCATTATAATTCTCTCCAGGAGCTCCGAGCACAACATCACGGTGCACAAGACCTTGTGCACGTGTGGAGAGCAAGGTTCCTCTGAAAAGAGATGTAATTTTCCCGTCCAGGGTAGCTCATTTATTTTGATAGCTGCAGGCACACAAAAGGGAACAGACGTAGCTGTTGGGTGCAGGTGTTCTTTGGAGTGTGCAGATTGGCAGGGGCTAGATGGTGAAAAACTTATAGACTTCCTCTCCAAATAGAATCTGGGAAATCATCCAACACGTCCCACTTTCCTGAGAGGAAGCAAGATGTGGGGACAGGAAGGCTCTGTCAATAAGGCATTGGAGCAAAGGCTTCTGGGGTTGTTTTTGTGTCATAAATATTCTACAGCTCCGCTTATGAGATTTTGATCCCAAACAATTGCAATTTGCTGACATTCTTCACCAAAACTGTGAAGGAACTGGGTTTGTGATTCCTTCTCACGAAATCCTCTGTAAAACAACACAGAGAGGAATCTTCATGACCGGAGCCACACTTGCCAGACCACGAACGCTAATTAAGACGGAACTTCCGCTCTATAATCTGCCCAGAAAGATGACCACGTGGGTTTCTCGGGAGGAGTTTCCTGCTTGAGTGCATGACTTCCATTTCTGGAATACTTCTGAGCTTTATTTCAGAAGTATTCATCCCGCAGTTCAGGGGTCCTTTCCCCCAAATTCCTCCCTGCGGCTTTGAACAGCCTCTAGACTAACTCACCTCCATAGTTCCAGTGTTCGGGTAGCACTGGTTTCCATGTCTGACATTTATCCATTCTTCTCAAGATGACTCAGACCGACTTAAACAAGTCAGTCAGCCCCTCCCCTTCTTCCTCTGGTTGTTCCGGCCCCAGATATCCTTTCGGTTGGTTATCTTTCCTCTTCAGCGGTAGCTGCTTCTAGGTGACGGCAGAGCTGAGCAAAGAGAGCCATCCTGCTTCTTAAGTTTTGGCCACTAGATTTGTGTATCCAAATCGGGAAGACAGTCCTGGGTCAGAGAATGCTCTCAGAATCGTCATCCTTATGCCGGAATTATTCTGACAAATGTCCTAAATCAAAGCTGGGCCTGTGGCAAGTTTGTTTCACTTTAAGGACACCAGATGACTGCCATTTGACCTCAGAAGGGAAACTTTGTGTCTTAACAGTGCTACTGAAAACGCATGAACGGGGCTGTTGGCTGTGTTAAACAAAACTCTCTTCTTGGTTTGGGATGGGGTCTTGTTACGTTGTCCAGGTTGGCATTGACCACCTGGGCATAGCCATCCTCCTATCTCCATCTCCAGGTACATGACAACAAGCATGTACCACCGGGGTTGCTAGGTAAGCTGTTGAAGGAGCACACACAGAGGAAACGTGAGATGACAGCTGGCGGCAGGTTCTGGGCCTTGAGTGAGATAGCCGTGCAGGTGGCCTCACCCTCCTTGCCCTCTCAGGCCTGGGACTACAGTCTTATTGCTCACTCTAGGTGCCACATAGTTCCAAATGATGGGGATAAGGAGTATAAGGCAGACAAAAGAGGTTGATTAACAGAGCTTGCATTTACGTCCACATTCTTTATGAGCCTTATATCCCAGGCAGAAATCTGGTTTACTAATTCTTTGTCGTTTAATATTTTTTTATGGTTCTAGAAAACAAACCTAGGCTTGGTATAGGCTAAACATGCATACTGCAGATGGGCAACATTCCAGCCCCATGTTGTATGTTTTCCAGCATTTCAGCTATCACTCAGTATTGTTCTGTGTTTTGTCAAGAACGTGGGTAGCTATCTTAACTGTTATATACAAAAAATTCTGGCCTTCAGAAAAGTCACCATTTGAAACTCATGGTTTCCAAAGGTTAACAAACACAGAAACAAAACCACTGCCTTTGATAAATGATGGAGCTGAGGGGATACCAGTCGTTGAGAGAACAAGCCTAGGTTTTGGGAAAACACTAGCAGTCAGCTGTGAGATGAAAGAAGGGGGCCTAGATGGATCTGATCAAATCTGTGTTATTTGCTGTTATCACAAGCTAGGGACAGGGAAGAAACAGTGTGTATGCCAATGTAAAGTGCTATAATAGAAAATTACCTGTGTGGGATACGATAGTGTCTACAATGCCCAAACCAAAGAATTTGAGTTTTATTTGTTAAAATCAAACATACAGCTAATTCAAATATAGCCAATTTATGTATTTGAGCACATTTCCTTTTGACACTATGTACCCTAGCTCTGATATACATATATACATGCATATGTACATGCATCCATGCATGCATATGTGTATATATAATATGTATACATCTAAGAATGCATGTTGTTCTATCCAGCTTTCTGCTACTGTAACAAAGTCATGACACAAATCAACTCATGAGCCAGAAAGGTTTATTGCAATTCACAGTTTCAGTTGACAATCACTTGTGTTGGAGCCTGAGGAGAGGGAGTAAAAACAACACAGATTTGGTAGGAGATAACGGTCTTGTACTATTGCTTTTATTTTTTTCTCTGGTATTTTAGTTACCCTGGGGAGATTTCCAGGCCCACTTGTGAAAACCTAAGTTCTGATTCCTCCAGCTAGGTCAAAACGGAAACAAAAACTTAGGAAGCAAGAAGCAAAACAATCAAACTAAAAGCAACTTGGTCTTCTTCTTGTACATAGGTCAGTTCCAAAAGGAAGAATAATCCTCCAGTTACCCAAGTTCATCCTGTCTGGCTCTGGCTGCAGTTGATAGGGAAAGCTGAAAAGGAAAGCGGGATGCATTATGTAAAAAAAAGGTAAGATTAGCAGCAACAACAAGCTCTCCCTTGATTCCAATGGCTTAACACTGTCAGGCTGATCCTAATCATGCTAGCACCTAGACATTCCAAGTCAATAACCAACCATGAACCAAATCTGTGTTGTTTAGTTGCCAAGTGATTACTTTGGCATTTTATTTTATATTTTACTTTACTTTATTTTAATGTTTGACAGTTTTTATACATTTTCCTAATCTCATACTTCTTGTCCCTGCTCTTTCCCCATCCCTGTCCATCTTGTGCTGGAGCCCTCCTGCTCAGCAAGCTTCCTCCTGCTTTCCTATCTGCTTTCTGGGTTTGTCCCACTGAGTCTAGTCAGCTTCTGGCCTGCGCAAGGGTGAGAGGTTGTTTGCCAGAGCAAGGAAAATTCATCATTGGTTTCAGCACTGGAGAAAATAGCACCTTCTCTCTGGCCACCTTTAATTACCCATAGACCCTCAGGGCTGGGTGGGGCCCATGGGGCTGTGTTCCAGTGTGTTCTAGGAACTGGACCTAAATCCCCTGGCTTCTTTGTGAGCAGAGTAAATGGAAAGAGGAATGAGCTAGCAGTTGTTCCTGACCTATATTACAAACAGGGGGCAGTCTGGGTGCTTCTGAACCTCTTTAAATTGGCCAAGGTTCCTCAAGGCTTACCCTAAACCTTAATTACTTTCTTTATTTTCCTAATCAGTTACACACAGTTCTACTAAAGATGAGAGGCTAAGACCGGAGGACCATGAACTTGAAAAAAGCCTGGGCTATGTTGTGAATTCAAGGTTAGCTAAGTTACCTAGGGAGTGTAAGCTGGTGGGGGTGCAAAGCCAGAATCTTTCAAACCAGTCTACTTCCCCCGGAAAGAAATTGTCTCTCTGCTTTGAGCAGTGAGGGCCACACCAGCATGGCATTCTAGAAGGGGCTACCGAGGATTTGATCACCTTTCAAGAGGCAGACAGCATGATACCCTTCATATTGGGATGTGAATAGTAGGTCTTACGCAAAAATTGGTATTTCAGCTAGGTTTCCAGTAATGGACTATGACAGGTAACACCAGAAGAGAACAAATCCCTGGGCAAATGACACAGGAATTCAGAGGGAAAAGCTAAATGCATACCACAAACAAAACAGAATAAGGAGCTCTATACTGCTGGATCTTTACATTTACATAGAGCAGAAGAGGTGGGTGGGAGTAGACTCCAGAAAGGTAGAGCAAGCCTCCCCCAAGCCTGACCTCTATTTGGGGAGTAGGTCTTAGCATAGCACAGCTCCATGACAAACATGATTTTGTTTATAGTCGCTCTATGGTTGACACTATCATTTGAACAGTGTGTGTCTAAGGATTTCCACAGTCCCTTTGAAGCTTTCTTAGCTATGATTTCATGCTTGGTGAGTCAGAGGGAGCAAGCAGGATCAGGAAGTGCTGAACAATAGGACTGGGAATAACCGTTCTCACAGGTTGAAGGCAGTTGATAAGGTCACAGGGTGGGCCCTCATCCTCCTCCCCTTCCCAGGCAGAGTGTGATATAGGACTAACCCTTCCCTTATATCCAAGGGTGGCAAACTTGGAAAGTCTGAGACACAGGAATACCCTCTGCCCTTTATACTAGTTTCTGAATCTGCACCTGTCTAAATGCACATATGTTATTACACACACACACACACACACACACACACACACACGCACACACACACACACTTGACAACTACACCGACTCCCTCAAAATCCTCATTAGAAAATTAGAACAAAATAAAATCTTTGCCATTAGGATTCCAACAAGTAAAACAAATTACTACAGGTGTGTGTGTGTGTTTGTGTGTGTATGTATACTCTTTAGATATATAGTAAATAATTCCATATTCTATGAATTTTCAAAATGTTTATTGATGGACCTAAAAGAGCAAATCTGAATGAAAGCTCAGGTTTCATCTAATGCCTTATTTTTATAATGATGAAACTAAGCCTAAGAGATAGTTTGCCAAATAGTCAAGCTCTAAGAGGATTTTAATTTGATCAAAGCTCATTTAGCTAAATTATACCTATTCCCTATAGATACACAACTAGATATCGATTTTGTCTCTAAAAGTACCATTGATTCTTTGAGTCCATTACAATATTTCAAAGTTAAGTTTCTCCATTGGACTCAGTGTTCATGAAGGTGAGAGTCTTGCTTTTCTGAATGGTTCTTGGAACACAGTGTATCTTAGTGAAATGGTACTTGCTTTGAATAGGGCTGAATTCCAGGACTCAATCTTTAGTACACACACACACACACACACACACACATGCATATGTGCCTCCTATTAAATGATATTTAGATAGTCTATCTGTGTTAGCTACTCAGTTTCCTGTGTGATTTAATATCTTCAGGGATACTCCTAGAACCTGTAGTTGATAGAAGAGACAAAATAAAAAATCAATAGCACCATCAAATACTACTTTGAAAACAATCCTTTAGCATTTCCTAGAATATGATATTGGATGGATGGTTCAGATAGAAATTTTTGTCTATGTCTGTTTTCCTGGGCTTTTTCGTGGCTGGTGAGCTCACAAAAAAATATTTTGATGATCAGAGAAAGCTACATGTGGGTTTGTTTTCCATTTCCTTCATAGTGAACTGGTATAGAAACAATTCTGTTGACAAACTTGGCCCTTTGGCCGTCTATAGATAGGAATAATCATATTCTTGATGTCAGTCTAAGGCTTCCAGGACAGTGAGAGCTCACCAGTGGATGATGTACCCCAGCTAGAAGCCACCTCAAACGAGGTTGAATGTAATTTAAAAAACTATGTAAAATCAAATGCAGTATAGAATCAGTTTGATGTAGTGTTTTCTGAATTGCGAACAACAGAAAGTCAAGCTTAAGAGAGTCTTATCTGGCTGCAAGGAGGAAAAGACGGACAGAGATGAGAGTCAGGAACAGGGAGTTTATAAGACTGAGGCTAGACCCAAAGTAGGAATCATTTCCTGGTTAGGGCCAACAGCAGACAGCCAAAGCATCTATCCAATACCAAAGCTCCTTGGTACCACCCAGCCACGTCTGTGTGCTATTAAGAGCAGGTTCAGCTGCAGACGGCCATCCATCTTCGAGGATACGATCAGGATGGCTCAGGAAACGGCTGTGAAGCTGTTTACTTTCTCATGACCTTTCCTCCCCAGTCACTTAGCAGGTGCTGTCAGGAGAGCTGGCCCACGGGGGGGAAGCTCCCCTGAGAGATGGTTTTCTCCATTGATAAGGTGGACAGCAACCCTACTGGCTGCAGAACAAACATCTTCAAGCCTGGGAAACAATGAGTGCCACTTGCAGACCTTTGTCCCCTCTCTGTACACAGGGGACAAGCAGAAGCTCTTGCCATTTTGCCAGATCCCCAGGCTCCACTTGTGTTAACGTGACTGAGTGGGAAAAGATTTGTGCCAGGCATTTCTGTCAAAATAGACTCTGTAAGTTCCCATTTATAGAATTATTCTAGAAGGTGTTTTCCGTCTGTAGAGGAGATGAGCAGAAAACAAACAACAGGCTTGGGGTTAATAGCTAAGATGGACATCGGGCAGAAGGGGGATGAATGGAGGAAGGGTGGCTGCCGTTTACACACTCACTTGTAAATGAGATTGAGAGCACTTCCCTTACAGTGACTCCTGCAGCCTCCTAAGTCATTTCTATGTCCTATCACCGTTTCAGTGATAATAAATAGAGCAAGATCTTGAGAAAAACAAAGCCTGTGGTAAACAAACGTTTACCAAGAGTGGGGTATAATCAGGTCCCAGCTGTAGATCACAGAACCCTTTTGCACTTTCCTCAGGGATAGGACCACGTTGTTGTTGTTGTTGTTGCTACTGTTGTTGCTGCTGCTGTTGTCATCCTTGGAAACAGGTGGCTCATCGTAACAGCTGCTATGCTTCATGCCCTGCATACGTGGCCCTCCCTGGGCATCTTGCACACATTCAGTAAAGTCTCATAACGAACCTTCAGTGAGGGAAGATTTTCATCCTCACTTAATTCTCAAGACAACAAGTTTGGGGAAGTTACACAGTTTGCTTAACTTGGTCTGGATGATAAGCCCCTTGAGTCGGGGGATGCAATACAACATTCTCCACTTTCTGCTCTTGGCCTTCATTCTTCCTGGAAGCAGCAAGCCCTTAAGTTTCAGTGGATTAGTGTGAATGCTTCAAATCCTTTCCTGAAGGCCCTAAAAAGCAAAGAGCATCCCTGGGAGACAGATGAAGTGAGAAGCATCTAATGCGGAAGAGAAAAGGCTAAGATAGCTGAGGTCCTGGTAGGGGATGAGAAAGTATGCCTGGATTCGGGTCTCCAAAGAGACTGCTAGCTTTGTAATTCTGCTCAAGGCCAGACTTAGCAGATGCTCTTTCAAATTCATTTGCTCATTTTCCAGAAGCCTAAATAAAGGGAGGGAGGGAGGAAGGAAGGAAGGAAGGAAGGAAGGAAGGAAGGAAGGAGGAATGGAGGGAAGAAGGGAAGGAAGGGAGGGAGGGAGGAAGGAAGGAAGGAAGGAAGGAAGGAAGGAAGGAAGGAAGGAAGGAAGGAACCACAAATGTATGAACCAAACTACATAGTAGTGACAACTATATTGTGGAAAACAGAAACCACAGATTATACCCATATTACATTTTAAGTATTTAGTAGCTTTTGAGATGGGAGAAGTGGAGGGAGGGGAAATTATGGTCTGGATATATTATATGAGAGAAGAATATATTTTCAATAAAAACAAAAAATACATTTATTCAAAAGAAGAATTTCTTAGTTAGAAGATTATCTTTATGTCTCAGTTTTAAAAACCATTTCAAGTTATTATCAATATCAATATGTAATATCAGTACCGATAATGTTTAAATCTTATTTTAAATAGAAATTTTTTGTGGGACTTAGTTCTCTGTATCAGCATTTAAATTCATGGACTCTGCTCCATTTCTTTCATTTCTATTCCATCAGTAAAGTTTACTCTTTGAGTGACTAACAGTGACCACCACTCCATTTTAACACATTTTAACACTGTAGAACATAATGTCAGAAACAGCCTGCATTACTATGTTCCTTGATGTCAGAAAAAAAAATAGATTAAGACATATAGACAGAAAACAGGGGGGAGAACTCTAAAGGTTGCACTTTAGTTTTAAAGTGCAAAAGGAAAAATCATATTGATAGAATTTTAAATTTTCCTGATGAGAAAGTGTGTTTAATTTTGACCTATACAGTTTGCCTGTATTTTTGTAAGATTCTGGATTTTCCTGAAGAAACACAACTGAGTTATTTATTGCCTGTATTATAGTCTGACTCCAAAATACTGTAAGGACTTGTGAGGTGGACCTATGAGTAAAACCTGGTGACCTTAGTTCAATGCCTAGAATGAACATAGGGAGAGAATCAACTCAAAACCGCTGCCCTCTGACCTCCACACACATACTGTGGTATTTACAACCACAAAAAATGATGTATACACTCACACACATGCGCGCGCGCGCACACACACACACACACACACACACACACACACACACACACACATTGAAAGAGGACGGGGTCAGACCTGCTCTGAGAAATTGTAAAATAATAAAGGATTCCTTTTGTTTCTCTTTTTAGCTTTCTACAGTATTTTTATAACTTAGAGTTCATAGAAGTGGCTGGTGGTGACCAAATATTTAACTGTGAAGCAAGTAAAAGGATCTTTTAAGTTTATGACAGGTCATAGAGCAGGGTAATGACTGCAATGGGCAGAGAAGCTATGTGTTCTCAAGGTCCTGGTCTCATGGGTCTTTCTGTACAGTGACAGCATGGGAGCTTTCTGTTTCCTTACCGGTACCCTTTAACTATATAAAATGCACGTTACCTCTGTACTGAAACAGACAAAGCGCAAGCAGTGTGGTGTCATAAGACACTAGTTCCTTTCCAAATGATGAAACTTGCAAGCCCAGCCCATGAAACTTCTATATTTGAAGAGCAGCAGCTTGCAAAGTCATGTGACTGATATATCCGTATCCGCAGGCTCATCATTCCCCAAGATCACAGCACCGTAAAGTTTGCATATGTGAGCTGAGACCGATGAAGAGGACATTATGACACGGCAAGGGGAACTCATATGGGGAAGTTTGAGGACACACCAACCAGTTGGGCGGTTGGGAAAGGGAGGCTGCAAACACAGCTTCCCTCGAGGAGGCAAGCATGCACTACCCTGTTCACGAATACTTCAGTTACTTATGGTTCTATGGCTATGCAGATGGAAGGAAACAGGAAAAAAAATGTTGCCATAGGAAACGGACCTTCTGTTCTCATTGTATCTGAAGACGAACCGTTTGCACAGCTTGGATGTAGATATGTCCTTACGTGAATCTTGAGCGACACAAGTAATTTAGGCAGGCTTCCAAGATACGCCAACAAGCTTGTTTAGAGACCATGCAACCTAGCAGAGAAAGAGGAAAGAAATTGTTCTTTCTTTTAGCTTTAATCCTCTGGGGCTGCACATAGAACCCACGGCCTCTTTGCACATTCGGTGTCCTCTGTTGAGTGGTTCATCACGTAAAGGCTCTTCCCACCAAGCCTCAGTTTAATCCCCGGGAGGCACTCGGTGGAAGGAGAGAATCAGCTCCTGAAGGCTGCCCACCGACACCCCCAAAGCACAGTCAAGCAGTAAATGTAATAAACATTTTAAAAAGAAATGACTCAAAGCTTCTTATCGGTTAGAATATTTGCTTGAAGACTTTCAAGGACTGTATATGGAACCAAGTCTTATTTTACTGTTCATATCAAGCAGACAGATTCTCCATTGTCTTTAGTCTCAGTCCAAGATGCTTTAGCAAAACCATTAAACTGGTCACTTGCAAGCAGCGGAAATGTACTTTATTTGTAAAATTTTGTTTATTTTCACTAGTGTACAGCATCATAGGCTCCGCTGCGTAAGTTTTCATACATAATTGGTTTTTGTTGTTCTTCCCCTCTGCCTCCCTCCCCATCTTGTCCCTCCCATTCCTAGAACGCTTCTTTCTCATCGCATGCGATCTTTTCTCCTCTTCCTTAAAACCTCTACTCTCTTCCGTTCTCCTTTCGCAGTTTTGTACCCACATTCACCCTCATATAATGACATCCGTGTAAAAATATATGCCGGATCTGCGCATGACAGAGAGCAGGCAGCATCTGTCTTCCTGAGACCAGGTTACCTCACTTAATAGAAGCCTTTCCAGGTCTGTGCCTTTTCCTCCTAACTTCACTATAACGTTCTGATGTGTAGACGAACCACATTTTCATTATTCACTCCTCTAACAACAGACATTTCTCACAGTTTTAGCACCTGGCATTCAAGCTCAGAATATCAGCGTGTACAAGGAAGGTCTGTTTCCCAGCTCAGATCTGACTGTCTTTCTCCTGTGCCCTTACAAGCTGGAAAGGGTGAGGTGGCCCTCTGGAAAAGGTACTAATCTCATTTAAATTGCCCCCCCCCCGTCCTCATGACCTAAGACCTCCTAAAAACCCCACAAACACTGTCACAGTGGGGATTAGGTTCCAACTCCGGCATTTGGGAGGGACAGGAAACAGGCTAAAGCCCCTCTGGTCGGTGAAACGTACTTTGGAAATCTAAACACTAGGTTCCTGTGATGTCACAGTGTAAGGAAGAAGCAAATCCCTACCCCAAGACATCTGTTTCCTCCTGTATTCATTGAAGAGCACAGTTAGAATGGTGTTGACAACGTCTTGGTTCATCCATAAAGCCCAACAGAACAAAGGACAACTGCTCACCTTCTCCTGAATATAGGAGAGAGAGACTGTCACACACTCCTCTAGGCAATAGATAATCACCCAACATACATTAATTGAGCAGTGTTTGTTATGTATGAGAGTGTCTGCTAACACTCCACTCACTCAATAAGGACAAAGATTCAGAGTTCAGCAAGTCTGGCCATAGGGAAGTCTTCATTTTGAGCATGAAAAGAAGCTACTGGAGGATTTTGAGCAAGGGGAATTATTTGAGCTAGGGTTACACAAAAGTGTATCTAAATCACAGTTTGTGAAAGTTACGTTTCTTTCGGTTCCACCCAGGGATGGGTCAGGCTTGAGTTGTCTGAGATGTGTAAGCTGACCACGCCCTGGGAAGCTTAGATCATTACTCTGTTTGCTAAAAGCCCTCACGTCAAACTAGTAGGCCAGGCTGAGCCAGGGTCTAAAGCAAAGCCAGGATTGTAGTTACTCATTGAGATAGCTAGAATGATGCAAGCAGGACCCCAAAGCTCGCTAGCAGATTGTTCTGGAAATCATGAGAAAGTTTATGTGTTGTTTTACAAGATAGTCAAGGTCTGGAGTCCTCTTCCTCCTGGAGTGTGACGTAATTCTTGAAGTAGCTGGGATTCTGTCTACATGATTTTTACCAAAATATTTTCAATAGGCATTGACTTATTCCGACAGAAATTCAAGTGTCAGTAATTTGATATCTCTACCTAAGTATTGACTTGAGAGTTTGTGGTGAGAGGGGACAGTGGTGACAAGGGTTCTTTAACCTAAAGCAGGAGAATGCTGTGCAGTACTGACCAGACTGAAGAATGTTACTTCTCATACTCTTGAGTGCAATAGTTGCTGTCAAGTTAATATTTTTGCAGTGGTCTAATTAAGTAGTAGGAAAAGAATAATCAAAATATCCCTAGATTTGAACCTGACCCTTGACCCTTGTCAATGGCTACCTTGAACTATATGTGGTTTCCTTTGCAAATGTCTAGAAAGGTAACAAGCTGACAACTGCCTAGAACTCCACTTGCAGGGTTATCTGACACCTCTGGAGTCCTCCGGCATCTACACTTATGTACAAACACCTACATACAGGAGCAGGCATTACACACAATTGAAAATAATAAAAATTAACGTTAGAAAAGAGTCATAACTGTCATTATTAGCTGTATTTTGGTGCACATGATCCTTTTAAAATGTTGCCTATGTACATTATGTCATAATGTGCATTGCATTATGTACAAATAATTAAAAACCTGTAATGGCAGAAGACTGTTCTGATATATATATATATATATATATATATATATATATATATATATATATATGTGTGTGTGTGTGTGTGTGTGTGTGTGTGTGTATGTGTATATATACATATATATATATATGTTACAAATAGATGTTACATTCTATTGTTGCAAGCCAGTAAAAACAGATATACATCAGAATTCAAGCAGCTATAATTAGCCTTGGTAGAAACACATCACAACTTACTTAAGAAAGCTCTGGTCATTTTTTTCTGTTGTGTTTAATTGTATTATTACAATAAATCTTGGAATGAATAGTCTAAAGTATCCATTTTTGATTTGTGTGATTATTTCCTTAGACTATATTATTAGAAGTGAGACTATCTGGTTAAAATAAGCTGCTTTAAGTGATTTTGACACGTGTCCTCGAGGGAGGATGTACCAGTTTATCCCATCAATAGTGAATGCATGTGGGAGGCTTCTTTTTCCATTCAGCTCTCATCATGCACTGCTTTTAGTTCTTGACAATGTAGCCTCAATGGAGCCAGGGAACATTGGGGAGGGGGGGGGATGAAGTCTCAGAATTTGGGATTAATCCGTGGCCCTTCATGAATCATAAATGTGAAACTTTCTTGCTACTCGGGCTTCTGTGGGCAGCAGGAAACATTCAGGGCGTGTGCAGCATGCTAATGCCACACAGCAAATGTCTACAGCTGGACAAAGGCATAACCAGTGTTTGATGTGCATCCAGCAGGAAATGGAGGGATCCCATGGCATTTCTGAAACCCACACATAGACAATAATTCTTTAGCTGGAAATGGATCTCAATGAACAAACACAGTGTATGGAGCAGAGAGAGCAGGATCCTGGTAAAGGATGATATAAGCAGGGACTGGATATATTGCTGAGAATGTTTCTAGTCAATGATCTAGAAAAAAAATTACAGAAATTCACAAGGTTGATTATGAAAAGAAGCCAAACATTGCACCATATGCAGGCATGCATTTCTGATATAATGAAAAAATGGGGCACTGTTAGCAGCAGGAAGCATTTAGTTGATCTTCTTTTTCATCCTTTATTAATAATCCTGATTAATAAGCATTATGTAATCAAGTTCCTGTCCCAGGCTAATGATTTTCATATTTCAGTTCTGCTGTAAGCAGGATTTTTTTTAGCTCATCTATAATACCACATATCAGTTACAAACTGGCTGATCGAATGAGATTGCTTCTATAGTCTCTTTCTTCTTTCTACAATTGTATTTATATGACAGTGCATCGTAATTTGTCTCTTGGCTAGATAGAATATTCTGTTTTAATTGGGTCTTTTTCTGATGAAAACCAACTAAAGGGATGCAGATAGAGAGATCATAAGGCATATTTTCAGGCATGTTGCAATTGCCCTATTCTTCCGGGGGCATAAAGTCACAGAACCCAACTATCCTTATCAATCCAAGATACATGTAGAAGCTAGACATGTTAAAGTTTGCTAGTTAACATATATTATATATTATTAATATTATATTATATATACATATGTGCGTATATATGTCTGTCTGTCTCTGTCTCTTTCTGTGTATGTGTGTGCACGTGCCGGTGAGTGTAATGGCTCAAAATCACCCAAACAGGCTACTCATTGTTTCTACATTTAAAAAACAACATGCAGCAGCATGGGCAGGGAGAATCTGCCAATTAGATGTATCAGTTTCAGAGCCTTTTCTGAGAAGGACTCGCCCAGTTTTGCCAAATTGTCATTCAGCTGACAGGACCTGGTCCCTGCCTCTTCCTCTTGTTTATTTCTGTATACTCATTTCTTTTCATTCTTCCTGTTGTCAGGGTTTACCACCACCATCCTGAAGCAAAAAAAATATCCTACCATTGCTCAAGTCTTTCTATATTATTTCAGCAACGTTCTTGGCTCAGTTTTCCAAGACCCACAGTAGGAACAAACTATACGTCACTGCATGGAAATGCACAGCAATAAATTCTGTCCTCTCTGGGATGGGATGGCAGATTTATTCTCGGTAATGGTTTTAATCTTTGTGTTCCTATTTAGTATTTTTGGAGTATTAAGCCAAGTGAAAAAGAGCTGTACGTGGCCTGTGGAATTGTGATGAGATGCAAATCATTTCAACAGCAACTAAGGCATTGCAGAGGGAGTTTCAATATCCAAAAGAAGCGATTTGTTTTCTGTCAGTCATGCTTTATCCTCTATTAATATCAAATATCTTACCTCAGTCAAGTTTTGCATCTGTAGATATCAAATATCTTAGCTCAGCTCCCTGCTCAATGGAAATAAAAACTTGCTGAAAGAAAGAAAACAGGTCCAAAATTGACATTCCTTTATGCAAACAGAAAGGAGACAGAAGTTATTTCTGCCATTTAGGATGAAGTTCATTCCGTCGTACTTCCACTAATGACACAATGGTTATCATTTGTCACCAAATAATCTAATAAATCTCTTCCTATTTGCCTTTTGCAACTGTCTTAAAAATCTAACCTCTGTCAATAAGGTGATACCTGAGAGACTGGATGATGAATCTAGACACCACAGCAAGTGTATTGTTTTAGGTGTTTAAATAAATGCGTTCAAAATGTTAAACCTTTTCATCCTTATTAATACACTTTCAGGAAAAACGGGGAAACAGTTGGGATTGAAAGGCCAATGAAAAGCCTCTGTGGCTCCAGTGTTTGCTGTACTATGAGTTTGGAGGTACCAAGTCTGATCAAGGGCTTTGCATAGAATATGCTTCTGCTTAATGTTTACTTGGGTGGATTAAGAGAGAATTAGTTACTATTACGGTTGAAAGCACAGACCCCATGGTCATACTACCCAGATTTGAATATGGAGCCAGTCATCTGTCACCTGAGAGAGCCAGTTACTTAACATGTACATGATCGAGTGTGCTACAGCATCCAGTGGTGATCACAGAAAGATGGCCTTCCTCAAGCATGCCGTGGATATACTTAGATGTGCACAGAACAAGGCCTGGTGTGAATCCAATACTTTTTTTGTTGCTGTTGTTTTTAAAGGGTGTCTAGGTCTATTGCCCAGAGTTATCATTAGCTCATAAAGTCACGTGACCCACTAGCATCGGTCTCCCCAGTACGTCAGACTTCGAGGGTGTCACCCCTCCCAGTTTAGGCTGAATACCTGACGGTGATATATGCCATCACCACCAGATTTGTTGGGAAGAGGGGCAAATCAGTTTCAGCATTTGAAGACCCAAGATATTGGAAAAAAATAATTTTGGGTCGGGTGTTTGTCAATAATAGGAGAATTGTACCTACAAATTTCTGATGAAAGAATGGGATAAAGATGAGTTTTTCAAGCCTTCTTTAAGTCAGGCTTGGAAGTTCTGGCCCCGGAGAGTCTAAAGCAGAGGTTAGAATTCTAAGTCTAGCCTGGGCTATATTCCAAAATATTGTCTCAAAGACAACAAAAAAGGTAACACTTGTTTATATTTTTTTTATATTGAACTTTTTTAAAATTGTCATAGGATAAAATTTTTTTTACAGTATAGTGCTATGATTTCTTTACCTGCGTAGTTGGGTAAGCACCATCACAAGAAGAACACAGAGCTGCCACCATAAATTGTGCTTCTTAGGCCATGTGTAACAACAGTTTAAGCCTCCTTTGGTTTCAAAGCCAAGAAGCACTGATCTGTTGCTTGTCATAACAGTTTTTAGCCTTTGGAGAATGTGGTACCAATGAAATTACACACCCATTGTGTAATCTTTTGTAACCTATTTCTTTCACCAACATAATGACTTTAAGATTCATCCCTGATTTTCCATCTACGGATAGCTTGTTGCCAACATGGTGTTTATGAGCTGTGTCCAGTTACTTGCTCAAGACCCATTTGAAGAGTGAAATAAAAAATACGTGTGAAAACAGATGATTATTTCTTTTGACTGAGTACTTAACATTTCCAGCAAGAGTGGAGCATTCTGCATCCCTACTAGAAACGCATGAAAGTCCCATTTGCCCCTCTCCCAGTCTCTTGGGAACTTGCTCCCAGAACAAATGTGTATCGTTGCACTTCATAGTTACTTGATTAAGTTTTCAGCTAGCTAATGTTGTCAGACATATTTTCAAGTTTCTATTTGCCATCTTCAGAAATCACTCTTTGGCAAATTCCATTCTCAATTCACTGAGGAGCTGCTTGTGTATTAACTGCTGAATTTGGAGAATTGTTTTGAAAGTTGTTGGATGGATATACAATGGTGAACATTTGTTAGTTATGTACAATCTTTTCCCACAATTTCTCCCACCCCCAATTCTATGAACAGTGTCTTCCACTAAACGGTTTCAGTACCAATTCAGAAGCAGGGAAGGTAGTTTCAATCTCGCATAATAATTACACTTTTTTTTTCTTCTATGGATCATGATTTTTTGCATCATGTCTAAGAACTTTTTGTCCACCGAATTCTTTGAGAAACTTAATAGATGTTAATACTTTCCCAACAACCATTCTGGGACTTCAAACAAACTAGAGATTCGGTTTCCTGTTCTTTTAGAACCTGTATTCAAATTTATTTTTCAGGTCAAAGAATAAAAACTTCAGTGGCAAACGAAGGGGACTAAGTTAATTTCAGTTGTGACAATGAGAGCATGATAAAAATTCCAACATTCAATTCATAGACACATTTAAAAAGAAAGCTTAAAAGCATGTTGTTGGTTGATTTGATTTCCCTTGATTTCAAAAAGAGGGTATATTCATTGTACCTTTGGAATTGTTTTTTGTTTGACTTTTCTATTTCAAGCAGGGTTGTTTTTTTGTTATCTAGAATTTCCAAAGGACAACAGTGTATTGAAATTTGAATTCAATAACACAACGACTTTCTACGTCTGATAAAAGATTTTCCTTTCCCAGCTCTGGAAGCAAGTTTGTTTTTAACAGTTTCCCCAAGACCATCAAAATAACCTTTCACAAAAACAAGAGTTGGCTAAGGTAATTGGTCAGTACTTTGCTGAGGGTTGAGAAATAAAGTGAAATTGTCCACGTGTTAGGAAACTAAAATTAGACACAACAAGAAGTCCAAGTATTAGTGTTTTTTCCTGTTGGGCTAAATAAAACTTGTGCTGATTCCTCAACATTTCCGACAACATAGTTGAGCCAGAGTTAAACAGTTAATAGCATTCCCCTTTCACAGGGTTTAGTTTCATTCCCAGCATCGTTTATCCTGCTATAAAAGAGCAATCATGATAAATTATTTTAATCTCTTGTAGTGTTTTCTACTGACAAAAGAGGTTAAGAGCTAGTGGCTGCTCACTCCGGGGAGGGCAGCTCTTACTCTAACCGGTGAGGTCTAAGGACAATGGAAGATATTGTTTAGGTACTGATGATAGAAACAGGTCCCATCTATGAGGAAGAGGGTGATGTGATCTATAACATTTTTAGAGAGCTGAACACAATTTTTCAGGTAATTGTTATTTGGAGATCTTTCCAGGTTCAATTACTGTTGAAGTTTTCATCCCACCATGGGATTTTTTTTTTTATGGTTAGGAATTTCATGATAAAAGCTAAATCTTGTATTTGTAAGTTTTTGTTTACAAAAAGGGTACTGCAGGAAATTGCAAGCATAGAGGGGGAAATGATGCAGAAAAAAAAGAAAGGAATTTTTAATAATCCTGTAGGATTGCCATTTTCACACGAAAGCCCCAGGAAAATAATTTGATAGGAGAAAATTGCTTTGGAAGAAACAGTTTTCATTCCAAGAAAGACAATTTTCCAAGAAGATGTTTTAATCACATGGCAAGAAACTAACATGCTTCCCTTACCTTTGTTAGATCACACCGCAGTGATCATCACACGGAAAATATAGTTACATTGCCTAAAGAATTTTTTGTCTTCTCTCTCTTATATAATTTAATTGGGTGAATGCCGTAGACATTAGAGAGAAGGTGACTTTCTAACCTATTCTACCTGAAAACTTTGTATGTCTTGCACTTAAAAACACAGAAATGGACCCACAGACTATTGAGTAACACATCCTTTGAGATGAGAAATCCCCGCTTCTGCTCTGCTGTGAGTTTGCTTCATAATCTTGAACTTCAGCTTTCTATAGTGAGAAGTGGGGGCTTTGTAAAATGATACATTACTGTCTACTAACAGCAATTTGAAGCAAGCTGTCTAGTCAACATAATCCTTACTGTTTTAACTTTAAAGGGGCATAAATGATCTTGGTGTAATTAGTAAGGTAGAGAAGGTAGGAGAACATTTAGAGAACTCTGTTTCTTCACCAGCACAAAGTATTATCATGTAGGCTAAAGCTATGCTGAACCAGAAAGTGACTCAGGCCGTATCTTTACTGTAGGGATATAGTCTATGTTGATGCGATTAAAACACTTAGGAATGCAGAGGCAGGCAGATCTCTGTGAGTTTAAGGCCAGTCTGGTCTACAGAGTGAGTTCCAGGACAGACAGAGCTACATAGAGAAACCTAGTCTCGAAAAACAACCCCCCCCCAAAAAAAAATGAAAAAAAAAAGATAAAAAGTAAACCTTGTTTCATCTGGAAGCTCTGGTCAGATTTTAGAAGCAACTTTTGTTACCAGCTTTAAAAATAAACCCGAGAACCCACTGGCTTTCCCATACAGAAGTCTCTCCTCCATTAACACAAAACGAACTTTCCTACAAGGCAGACTGTTGGAATCTTACACCAGAAAATGTTTAATGGTTTGGTCAGCTCGAGAATCCATGTTCTACTCTTGGCGAAGATTGATTTTTGAGTTTACCTAGTCAGAGAAGGCTGCAAGCATTTTTCTGTGTATGCTAGATTTGGGCGAAGCTGTCTCTGTGAACCTTGACTGAAAAGGAAGTCTTCCTTGCTTTGAAAAGACTTTAGAAGTCAAAGATTTTTGTTGTCAACTCACATAGTTGGAAGTGTAGCGTAGTCGAAGGAGACCTCTCCCCTTTCTTAGTCAACCCCTAGAAGTAGGCAGGAATTAGCTCCTGCCTGGAGTCTCTGGTAGGAGGATCCTAGCAGACAGCTTCCATCAACAGACACAACAGTCCTGCAGATCAGGATGAAAAGACAGGCTTCTCTCATGAGTGTTCCCATTTCATATTCATATTCAAACCACTCATTTTTGGGTATATTTCCATTTATAGAAGAAAGCAACCAGCCTTAATTTCTGCCACTAAAACTAGAACTTAAATTTTTCCCCTTCAAAATATAATTTAAGGTTTTTCATTATTGCCCTACACGTTCTCATGCACAGCAGGAGGTGAATTCAATGTGATTAAGCAATTGAAGCTGGAAATGAGGTGAAAAGATTGCTTGTGGAGAACTTGTTGAAATCCCCAGCAGAGTTTAGAGTTTGTTGTAGTAGGCACTGAATGATTATGGTTTTCGCTTGCATAGCTCTGAGGTTGGCAGACTTTTCAAGGCATCCCTTTCCAAGGTGTTCAAAGGAGTAGTTACCATGTTTGCGTTTGCTCTTCCCTTTACCTTGAGCCATCAATGAATAAGAAAAGAAATGGAAATAACCAGCAAAATAAATTCCCTTAGTTTTTGACAGCAGCATCACATAAAGTTTTGATAGAAAATAACAAAGCTAATAACTTCATGATACTTGGGAGTCTTCTTCTGTTTGCTAATGTAGTAATTCCATCTAAAGGTCAGCAGCATCAAGTGTGCATATATAGGATATCTTGATAATGTCAATTAGAAACTAGGGCATGAAGGCTGGACTAATGACCCACAACTTAGGAGCACTTGTTGCTCTTACAAAAGACAGGAGTTTGGGTCCCAGCCACAACATAGGGTGGTTCATAACCACCTATAGCTCCAGCTTCAGGAGATTTATTGTACCCTCCTGGCTTCCACAGGTACCCACATTTGTGTAAGCACACACACACACACACACACACAGATACACATAAGTAAAAATAATAAATTTTTAAGGAGAAAAAAAGATAAGGTGGGAAGGTGGAGCTGATTGCTTCTGCTTTCGTGCAGATTTGGTAGAATAAAGCCAAGTTAAAGGGCCGGAGTGTTTGAATTCGAAACTGAGATCTGAGTCTGAGTTTCACGTTATTAACTGCAGGCAGATCAAGACCCATTCTCCAAACTGCAGACTTCCCTGTATCTGATGCCCACCTCTAAGACAGGGAGGTCATGAAGAGCTGTGATAAAAGAAATGGAAATGGTTTTAAAATGCAAAGGGATGATAACATGAAGCAGTGATATCTCAGCAACTCAATGGAAAGTGAAGACTCCTACCTGGAAGAAGATGTGATTATAGTTATTCCTACTCAAAATGTAAAATTCGACCTCAGGGTTTATTCACTTCTGACTCTACGAGTCCACACAAGGAACAGAGGTTTTATAAAACTTAAATCTCTTTCAGGGTTTTAGAACCAACGGCCGGGGGTTCTCATAAGAATTCATCTGCCTCCAAACCTTACCGTCTCGTTGATCTTGGCTGTCCCACTCCCAGAAAGAGGAAAAGTAGCCTCTTGGCTATTTTTCTGGAAAAGAGTCCTTTTGCCTATAATTGTCAATAAGACAGATTTGGTAGGGTCATTGTCCACTTACAATCTCAGCTCCCGTTACAGACGCATGCAGACATTTTCTTTACTGTATCAAGATATTCGGAAACATAGTAGCCCTGGTTAAAACACAGAACTAAGGGGCATCACATACAATGACATTGCCCATGATTTTGCCCTTGGGCTTCAGAGCCTGATAAATGATAAGCTGCACATTTCTAGAAACTGAAGAGCAGCCTTGAAAGTCCTTTGAAGGGGATTCTGAGGCCTGCTTGTCTGTTTTGACGCTGTCAAGACCAGTCGAACTAGTCTGCCCAAGGGCCTATCTACTTGTGGACCTCTCTGCCCAGGTTGTTTACTTAGAGCCACGCATTTCATGAATGCTCCCACTGACTGCCTGTTCTTTCCACAGAAACCAGTTCCAGAGCCTTTAACTCTTAGTCAAATCTGAGTTTGCTTACTCAGTAGAATTTATCAGAGTAGCAGCATTCGGTTGAACTACACAGACACACATTGACCAGACTTGCCAGTGGGCAAATGTTATTGCAAAATTGACAGTTCCATAGCTCCACAGAGGAACCAGCATTAGAAGCTTTCTTAAATCTCTTGTTAACCATCTCTCATACTCTTTTATTTTTAATCTCCCAAAGCTCCCAGGATGCATTATCTCTCAAAGAGCAGACTTGGAATTAGCTATGCACTAACTTGGGGGTGTCAGCATTCTCTTGCTATTTGAATAAAGCTGGAAAACATGTAGCAGCAACATGAATCTTACATAATAGGTACAACGGATTTTTTTTAATAAGATTCTTCTTATGCACAAAGTAAAATTTTAGATTGCTTTAGAAAAATGATCACGGCATTTGTTTTAACAGCATTATATAATCTACAGAGCAATGATAAAACATAATGAATTTCTAAAGCACCTTTCCCCAGCAAGCTCTAAATAGGTTAACAATATGAACTCATTCATCTTTCCCCTGTCCTTTTACTAGTGAAACATCAGATATCATTTGACAGATTCCATAGGTCAGGACCCAGACCCAACAGCTGGCTGTGCAAAGAGAGACAGGTTTCTAGAAATGAAGCCCCTAGCATCACACAAAGTGCTTTCCCTAGGTTTAAGCAGCTGATTGTCTTCTATTGTTCATCACTGTGGTGCCGCTTGCCTTTTTGGAAGTAAACATAAATGCACTTGCAAGCATCCCCCAACCCCCCACACTCAGTCACATTCACACACACACACACACACACACACACACACACACACACACTGCTGTTTTTTTCATGACTGCTTTTCTGAAGAAGTTGCTTTGGTGCCAAAACAAATTAGTTTGAAAAAAGATGGAATAGGCTGTATTTTATCCTCATTTTCACAAGATAAGTAAGTAAAAAAAAGTAATATCCACTGGTGGTGGCCCTAGCGTAGGGAAACAAGAACTGGTATTGGTTGCTGTGTGAAACCTGATTCGGCACAAAATGCATGGAAAGTATGCTTGGAGTTCCTGTAACATAAGCAGCCTGTGTACCTTTGCTTCGCTTCGAGGAATCTAGTCTGTAGAAGGAAGGGGTAAGGATGTAAGGCATGTGCACAAACGTGTTAATTTAGCATGTCGTATAATAGCCATGGGTAAGCAAATTGAACGGATTCCCTCCTCCAAAGTCAAAATGTCCTCATTGATAATCAAATGAAGGAATCATTTGTGATCGCTTTACTTTGCACACATTATACAGCAAGTTGTGTTACCTTTCTGTACCTCCACGTGAGAAAATCAACTTCTACAGCATAAAGGGTTGATTTGGATCATGATCTCAGATGCTACAGCATGTGATGGACTTTGGTAGAAACCCAGAGTTAAAAGAAAAGCTAGTGACGGCTTCTCATTTAATAATAGAATGTTGGGGCTAATGATTAGAATGGCTTAGGGAAACAAATGTCAAGATTATTTATCCCATTTGAGACAGGGGATGAGTCGCATTATTCTAAAACCTGCTGCATGGTGGAAATAGGAGAGGATACAGTATTATGTGTTTACAGCCCTGGTGTTAGCGTAGGGTCTCCGATTGTGAATGTTTTAAAGCAGTAGCTTACATGTTCATATATTTGAACACTGTACTGGTCTGGGGTGATGTGAGGGGGCACAAGATAATTTTCAGTGAAGATGAGATAATTTCCTGAAACTGTCTGATGTCCCATGTCCCAGTTTTGCTGACCATTTTCTCACTGAACTAAGACGGTTTCTCATCTAATGCAGTTAGGCAGTATAACTATAGCTGCAGCTGGCTAACACTGAGGTTCCTGTCACTATTCATAGACGGGGTTTAGTTTTGTTACAACACATTCTCATGAACTTCCTGAGAGCACTCTCTAGGAAGCCTGGGCTTCAGTTTGTTCAGTAAAACAACACACCCAGATCTATTTGCTTAGCTTGTTAATGGCATTTTAATTTTTTTTTCTTGAGCTTGAAACTGACAGCGTAAATGCTGTGTGTTCTTTGCTGTCTCTCAGTAGTTGCATTTAGACTCTGCTCCCTGGGAGACAGTCGTGGTGTTGCACCACGGCACTTCCGGCGCGTTCTCATTAGACACCATCAAGCATCCTCAGTTCAGTGAGCATCCGCTACACTGATGGCACATGATAATCTGACTTTTGGTAACCTATCCTGCCATTTTCCACTGCGATAAATAAACAGAATAACTGTTTATCCTTAGTAAATCAGCAGATATCTTAATTAGCCTTGAACCGCACCAAGTAGCTGTTAATTCTGCATAATTTAACCATGCAATTAATGGTTCGAGTTACCCTGATTTAGCATACATTAATATTTTAATTAAAGTAAAGTTCTTATTTATGCCATCAGGCACAACTTTAGCAGCATGTACTATTACATAAAAAAGTCAAGGCAGTGGAGTGATAAGCACATTAGGGAACTTGATTCCATCACACCGCATTGTGTACCTGGGACAAGCATCCCATTTTGTTTTGTCAATGCAAGGTACCACAATTGCTACACATCCATTTAAAATAATATAAAAGAAAAGAAATGCCTCCAGACAAAAGCATAATGTAGTTGAAAGATACAAAAGACAAAGATAGTAAAATTCTGCTGTCAACAGGATGATCAATCACCCTAATTCCTGAAGAGAAGTCATGGCTTAGACACAGGAACTCCAAGTGATGTAGTTCTAGCTTTGAATTTACTCTGTAGAAGGCTGTAACATAATGAAATAGATTGGCTAAGGAAGAACAATTTGTGCACTTTTTAAAAAGACACACTTAATGAGACTGTCCTGTTTAACACGTGTTTGTTCAGAATTTATCAAACAATCCTGATATCTATGTAAAGCAATATTGGATAAAATAGTGAACAACTCTTAAGAGTAAGTAGAGATGAGTTCCTTGAACAGAAACAAATTCCAGTTTGACCAGAGTGGCAAAGTAGACTGTCAGGCAGCAAAGAGAGTTATCATGAAAGAGACCAGCAGCCTCAACTTTGCTGTGGTTCATTAATAACTGAGCCCTTGAGCACCTTGTGTAAACTTTCTGGTACCCTGTTTCCTACTGAAAAGTAGGATATGTTTTAGGTAATAACTACACATTTTAAAACAATTAATATTCTGTAGAGAAGGATAAAAAGGAAGGAGAAAGTGTGACTTTCCTGAAGAAAAGATTATTTATTATCCATTCTAAACATGGAAAGATGGAGGCCAAGAACACTCTGGTGGAGTTGGGTATTTTATAAAATAATAATGTGATCATTTTATTATGCTGATGTAGCTCAGCTGTGGGTAGACTGTAGGAAAAACTATGTCCTGAATGTCCTCAGCAGCTTCCCTTGGCCCCATGCTACTACACAGAAGTGACAAAGAACTAACAGATTCTGCCAACAAAAGTACAGGGTATACAGTTAATCCAAACTTCAGATAGACAATACAACATTTTAGCATGTATTCATATAATATCTGAGACATGTTGATGATAAAGAGTATTCATTATCTATCTATCTTAAATTCGAATTTAAATTGGTGCCCTTATTTTAATGGGCAGCACTGAAAAGGAAGAAAGTGTTAGATGAGACATTAATACTGTCCTAGGAAGCCAGCTTGGCATTGACTGCTGTCCCTCCTCAGGAGGAAGTCCCTTTGCAGTAACTGATTTCTTTTTCTAAATTTGTCCATTAACCCTTCATTTCTTGACCTCTTGTCTACACCTCACTTGTCTGTCTCAGTTTCTCTGCTGCATCTATCCACCAGAGCTTGGTCAACACTGCTAATGGACAAAGACACAGGAGACGACAGGGGCAAAGACATTGCCCCCTGTTGGCGCAGCATCTTCCTAGAGCTTTAGGACGTTCTGTACAGCTTGCTTTCTTTGTCTTGGCTTCACACCTGGTGCCAGAGTTGGAACCAGGATGAAAAAAATTCTATTTTACAAGTGTGGCATCCACATTAAGGAAGTTTGAAATTGTCCCAGATCTATAAGCTTCTGGAGCTTCCAGAACACTCCTCTGTATCCGGTGTGTATTGAGGCGCCATCTGATAACTCAAAAACTGATGTTTAAAGCGCTGGGGAACAACTAAACATGACTGTACCTTGCCTTGTCCTGTGTTGAGTCATATATATTTACTGTGAATCACAACTTGATGCAGATGACAAAGAACCTAATTACATCGAGTTGAAGGGGACCATGTGGCTATAATCACATTACAGTAACTCAATTAGTTAAAGGAAGGAAAGATCGTACGGGAAGGTTTCACTGTTAACAAATTGTGAATGTTTAATGATAGTACACTAAACAAGAACCCTAACTTGCAGCTCCATGTACTGATGATGCTGATACTTAAGGTTGTTATTATTGTTTCTAGCTCTCCAAACTTCCAAATCAGGGGTTCCTGCTGTCTTAAAAGCTAGCTTTAAAGTTTAATGTTAAAATCACAATCACGCTTCTGAAATGAGATCAAACAACAAAATCATTACTAGTATCACAATTTTAGGGTAAAACTTCCCTCAAACATGTAATGAAAAGAGAGCCAGGAGCAGAAATTTATGTTTTCTGGATGAAATTCTGCCTTGACTGTCAATGTATGTGATGTTGGCAGAAAAAAAAATGCTTGCCTAGTCCTAAGATATCTCTGTAATGTGCGAGCCTGAGTCGTTAACCTCCTTAGAACTAGTCTCTGAAGTTACCCTGTTTCTCTTACGCTGTTTTAGCCTAACAAGTCCTCACTAGGTTGAGTCTATACCGAGTAACTCGAATCTTTAGCTTACCCTGTAGTTTTACCATCAATGCTTGAGAACACAGAAGAAATTTGTGCATAAATAGTAGGTAATGTGGCCATATAGTGTAATACTAAAAAGACACTGCCCTTAGAACGTAGTTGGATGAGGGTAACAGTTATAAAGACCTTGTGAACCATCGAAATCGTGGCAGCATAGGAGAAAATGAGGGGAGAAAAAAAAGCTATAAACACGTCACTTTTGGTAAAGGTGTCACACCAGTTTTTTGGGCCGAGATACTTCCTGTTTCTATGGCTCTGCAGGAGCTTTTGGATTTGGCAGCAATACAAACAAACAAAATGGCAACAACAAACACAGACTAACTAGCTGAACACAACCTGTAACCTTCTTGATGGCAAGAAACCCCAGCTGAGAATCTGCTTGGCTATGGCCATTTTATGGCCATTTTTATGAGGTCTATTCTTCCAGTCAGAAGTTAGGTTATGACTGCAATAAGTATGAGACAGATTATGCTGGAATAATTAACATCTTCCAAACTTCAGTGAAGCTGAGTGGGGTTACCTCTGCCTCTAATCCCAGCACTGCGGAGGCAGGAGGATGGCAAATGCAAGGCAGCCTGAACTACATAGCAAGTCCTTGTTTCAGAAAACAAAGACAGATTACCAATAAACATCTTCAATGGCTTAATACAGCAGAGGGTGCATGTCCTGTCATATTCTTCATTCCATTTATAAAATCAGAGATGTTTCATTCATGGCGGACAATGGGGTGTCAATGTTAACGGAGCATAGGCACTCCTGAATATACATTTTCATGATATATGCATAGAACTTTCATAGAGCATTGGCTAAATCAAACCCTATGAATACACCCAAATTCAAGGAGGACGGATGTTTCACGTCAACCTCGTCCTAGCATATAAGAAAACTTGAAAGTCTGTGGACAACCATAAAGACAAAAACAGATGTACTAGTTATTCATCTATTATTTGCTTAGTTATCTATCTATTTATTTTGTAACTAGGGTGAGTTGATGACTAAATGGATTTTGAATAAGTAGGTATTTGTGTTTGTTCAAAGATGTGACAGAGAAATTACCAGTTAGAAGATATTCTTTAGGAATCAGCTAAGGACTGTAATTTTTAACCTATGATCCTATGATTTCATCCATTGATACTTTGCCATCTCAGGTGAATAAAATTTCGCCTTTATTTTTTCCTACATGAAAAAGCAGTCAGCAGTGTCTTCTTCCTCTGGTTGCTCTCCTGTCTTAAAATGTAGCACCCTAGAGAGTTTATCAATTACTTTTCATAAGTGCTTTAACCCTATGGTTTATCTGAAGGAGCAGAGGTCTTTGAGTAAGTAATTGGAATTCTGGGAGAACTTTCTCATATTGAGTCTAACTAGACAATGTTGAGAAACTCCTTAAAGCCTTTCCAAGAAGTGGAGAAGTAGCTGTAGTCATAACTCCGTGTGTTTGTGGGCAGATATGGCTGTGTTGCTTGAATAACATGTAGACAGAATGGTAAAACCAAGTAAAGTTCTATCTGTTTTCCATTTTCACAGACCACTAGCAAACCTCGAGAGTTCCAGGGATAAAATGCTCCTCTGGGTTGAACCCCTGCCGTTTTCAACCTTCCATCATATGTCACTGATTTAATATTTAAAGATTTTTCTCAAGAGAATTATACAAATAAAACATCATACGATTGTATATAGATTTAAAGACACAAGTCCCCAACAGAGGTGGACTTTTAAGAGTTACTTGTTCACTAAATTGGACTCATCAAAGACTAACAAAGATTTCTGCTACTGCCTGCACAGGTCTGTTCCATTATAGCACCAGTCTCAGAGAGTCAATACCACCCACAGCACTTCCTGGATTGCTGTCCAGGGATACTCACCATCTCTCTCTTCGGGATAAGAGGTGACCTGTGAGCACATGCAACTGCCTGGCAACAGACCTACCTGTCAACCAAATGCTTATTTCCCTAAGAAGCTTGAAGAGCACCCAGCTCCGACCAATAAGTGCCTCCTTCGCTAATCCTGAGGGACATGACCAAAGGCCGCCTTGCACTTCTTACCTCAAACAGTTGTTTCGCTCCCGAAGATGACATGAAAAAGGAAAGGGAACACCCAGGCTCCTTCTGAAGGAAGTCTTTTGGTACATAGGAAGGGGGAGAGCTCTGTGTGCTTTCATCAAACTTGCCAGAACAAAACACATTCTCTCAGAAAGAGGAGAATGCCCTGCACTTCCTTGACCTATCTCAAGACTAATCTTCACAGGGATTAGTTCTCCAGAGCCCTGGGGAGCTGGATAAACAGTGTAAATGTCAGAATGGCCCTTTCTCCTTCCCATCTCTCCTGGAATGTTGACTAAGCACATCCTTGGATCTCTTTGTGTGTGTTTCAGCTCCGCGCTCTGGTCATTTGGTCATCTATTCTCAGCTCTCTGCAAACACAACACTTTCTTTCTTTTCATGGCTCTATCAATTCATTTCTAATTACTGCTTACTCCACTGTATGATTGTACCACTTCCCCTTATGTCCTTACTCTTGCTCTGTTATTAGTGATTCTAGTTACCCATATCTATCTTAATGGCATTGGACTTATCCATTCCTCCTCAGACCATTGTCACCACTACACTGTGAGCCATTTGCCATCTTTCTCATGACTGAAGGGCTTTAATTCATAAATTACCCAGTAGTTAATGTGCCAGCTGCTATTTTAAAGACTTAGGATATTAACTCATTATTTCCCATAGAAATTAGGTATGATTATTAACAAAATTATAATTATTAATCCCATTCAGCAGCAGATGCCAACTACAAGCTTGAAAAATCAATATGTTGAACTTTTGGGGTTTTGGTCAAGATAGATAGCTCTTGTAATCTCTTCTCAAATTTTTCATACTTTATTTCCCTGCTTACAATATTTAATTTAAGAAAATACAGAAAAATAAGTGACCAATAAGCACTTGAGATGAGCCTATTTTATTCAGATGGAATTGTGGTAGAATACGTTGAAGACCCTGTTGTGATCTGGCTGGGCCTACTCCACGTTTCCCCACGTGGCGTAAAAGCAGTGGTTTGTGTTTTGTTTCTAGACTGTGCCTTGCCCCGAAAGACACCAATTTATAGGCTGCCTTTGACTGCATTGAGGGTGAAGAATGATTGAGCTCGTGGGTGGACTTGCAAACATCACCATCTCCCCATACCACCCATTCAGCGTAGACTGATAAATGAAGTATTCCTGAGAGAATAAAGACTGATGCCCTGTAAGCTGACCAGGATGAACTGTACCTTTAAAGGCACATGGGTGGATTAAAATCCTAACAGGGAAAGAGTCCCCCTAGAATTTATCGGACATAGCAAGGAGCAATGAAAATATCTATTTTTCTTAACTAGTATCCATAGAATGGTCAACACATGTAGCAAAGCAATGGCAATGGCCTCCCTTCTGCCTGTCATTTAAGGCTTGGTGTCTGCAGCGGAGACCAACCGGCAGAGAACCCTTGGCTTTCCCTGGGGCTTCAGCTTGGTTTTGTTTCCTCACCCCTGCTGCTAGTGGACACAGACTACTGGAATGCCATTTGCCTTTTTATCTGCTCATCTGTTTGGACTTGACTTGTCTCTGCCCTTCCTTCTCTGCAGCTGGCTACATTTTCCCTCTCAACCCGGACTCCTCCACCCAAGTGCAAGAGCATCTTCCCTGTGGCTGCTCTGAGCTCCTTATCTTATCACTACAATTCTGTTGCATTTCTATCCACCCACTTTTGAAACCTCTTGAACTCTGCTGCAGTTGTGGCTTTAAGCTGTGCTCCTTCTGGAACCACACATGCACATCTATATAAAGGGATACATTTACTATGTAATATGAGTTGATATCAACAATTAAGCTTGAATACAGGAATCTGCATTTATCTTGCAGGGTACCAAAGCCAGGAGTATGACCTAACAAACATCTGAACTGCTGTGATAACTGCTGTATTTTGTGAATTTACTGTTGGTCAATAAGTTCTCTTTCTGGCACAGGGGGTCAGGACAGAACCTCACCACTCAGAATTGTAAACCTCTCTTAATTAGGAAGTTGTCATCTTTAGCAGAGAGGTGGAGATAAACACTTTTTTTTTTGTTTGTTTTTTTTGTTTTTCGAGACAGGGTTTCTCTGTAGCTTTGGAGCCTGACCTGGAACTCCCTTGGTAGACCGGCTGGCTTCGAACTCACAGAGTGAGTTTGAAGGCAGAGCCTGCCTCTGCCTCCCGAGTGCTGGGATTAAAGGCATGCGCCACCACCGCCCGGCTGGAGATAAACACTTTTAAAGAGCCAACCTTGCTTGGAGGATTCTTCACCTGCTGGTCTTCAGTTGACCCATGAGAAGGGAATGCTGCCTGGTCCTTGCACCTACATAGCCCCAAAATGAATAATTTTCTGTTTGAGCCCATGGATTTCCACTGTGTTTCACCTGAATATGTATATGACATCCCCGCTGATGAAAGGCAACGTGGAGATTGGAAACACGCTTGAACATGTTCCCAAAGTAAAGGATCTTGATTGAAAAATCCTTTAGCTTTGTTCTGTTTGGTTAAAATTGTATGAAATTCCAACAGACTCCAATTTCTCACCCAAGTAGAAACCATGATGTTATTTTTGAACTAATGAGTTAAAAGAAAACTCCAAAAAAGCTCGATACAGCTAAATAAGCTGTTTCATATTCTTGCATAATCTTTCATCACTACCAAATTCCAATTGTGTTTCTAGTCATATTTTAAATATGAACTTCATTTTAAAAAGCAGAGCATTCTTAATTCAACAACTACTGAAATAACTGTTAGCACTGGGGAGAACAGAAGAAGGGGAAATATAAAAGGGTAAAGGTAAGAGGCATTCCAGTCCCCGACAGAAGCAGATTGCGAAGCAAAGTTTTAGATATAGTACTATAGATATGGTAAAAATACCACACGATTTTCTCAGGGTTGGTAGAGTTTAACTGTTTAATTCTGCTTCTCTCTCTCCTGCTTTTTATTGTCAATACAATATTTTTTGACATTCAACATTTTGAATATCACAGATATCATCCCCACTTTTCAAATATGGTAAGCATTTGCTGAAATGTTTCTCTATTTGTTTTGGCTATTTTTATGGATGGCCTTCCCTCCCTCTCTGCAGAAATTTGATTTACTCTCTTCTACTCATGTCTTTTTGATCTTCTTGAAAAGTCCTTCTTTTCTAACTCCCACAGTTGGCCATTTGTCTGCCTGTTTCTGATGTCTTTTTCCTATCTCGGCTTCTAGACACACCTGACAATTTTAGTTTCACACGGAGTGCTTTATGCTTGTACCTAGTTGGTGTTTCACTGAGAAAGCTTTTCCCTCTTGTTCTAGATTCAATTTACCTGTGTTCTGAAGGCGTGGCTTATTTGAGCTTTGGAGTGAAAATCTGAGGAGGCTTTGTTTCATTAGCATTGAAAGACAATATGCATCTTATTTATAACCTCCCTCCAAAGATGTTTTGCTTAACTCATGAATTTAATATTTATTGAATGCCTGAAGAAAATCAGCCATGTCTTTTTAAGTATAACTATGTTCAGGGAGTTTAATCTTCCCTGGTAAGGTTTCTGCCCTGGTCCCTGTTCTTTCCCACAGCATAATAAATATCTAGTGGAGAGGACAGGGCAAGAATGTTGTGACACTTTTAGTTTTCCATACTATCCCCAAAACTAACAGCAATAATGGCTCCCTGTCCACTGGCAGGGCTCTTTGGGTTGGGCCACATCTGATCTTCCCGTCTAAGACAATTTAAGGAAGACTTTCTGGTAAGCCAACACTTTTGATTCTCTGCTAACCTTGAAATGATGCTCCTTTTTGTTTTGTTCTGTTTTGTTTTCCCTGGAATACCAGTTCACCTAGTCTTAACTGCTGACACAAATTCTATTATATTCAAAGTATTACATTTGTAACATGCCCGGAATTCTCTGGCTGTCATATTAGAAACATTGTGTCTGTTCTTATAATATTGTTATTGTACTAATAAGATACCAAGCCTAACTGTAAGCATGCTGTAGACTGTCACAAGGCAAATTTAAGGATGACCTTTACCTTGGCTCCATTAGTGACAAGAATGACATTTGCAGATATCCAGTTGCCGGTTTTTGCTCCTTGGATATCTTAGAAAATACAATGTAGGGCATGGCAGCCCACACCTTTAGTACTTAAGAGGCAGAGGTAGATCTCTTGAGTTTGAAGCCATCCTGTGATGTGGGATTCCCCTCCCTGTGCTGTGATTAGCATTAATGAATAAAGAAACTGCCTTGGCCTGTTGATAGGACAGAATTTATGTAGGCAGGGAAGACAGAACTGAATGCTGGTAGAAAGAAGGGCAGAGCCAGAGAGAGACATCATGGATCTGCTGCCAGAGTCAGATACAGAATCTCGCTGGTAAGCCACAACCATGTGGCGATACACAGATTAGTAGAAATGGGTTAAATTAAGATGGAAGAGTTAGTCAATAAGAAGGTAGAGCTAATGGGCCAAGCAGTGATTTAATTTAGGGAGCTATTTGTCATTGTGCACTAGAAGACTTTTGGTCATGTCTGATTGATTGACTAATGTTTGGTCTCTAGGACACTATTAGGCATGTACAGGTCATTCGACACATAATTAGTGAACCCTCAAAGTCTGAGAATAGGGAAAATATTACACTCTGATTAAAATCCATACACTCAATATAAACTAGCCACATTTTCTAATTCAGCATAGTTGTCCTAGGTCTGTGTTTCTCACAAGTATACATTATAAAAGCAGTTGATGAGGCGAGCTTTGACAAAGCTTACTACTAAGTCTTGGAATACTCTTGGCTTCACCTAGAAGGCTCATTCTGAAATACAGTCAATGTAAGAAGAAAACAATATGGCACTATGGTATGTTTTCTCTGGTCTGTGATTGGGGAAGAATCTGAGCATGCTGGAGTTCATCCACAGAGCAATGTACCTGCCCTACGAGCAATATAAGTAAAGTTCTTGTCTCATGGAACTTAGTCCACTAAGCAAACTGAAATGAATATCAGCCACAAAGCCGGTGGGTATGTTATTGAAAATTTTAATAAAATACTACAAAAGCCAAAGTTTACTTTATGGAGGAAACCATAATGTTATGGATCATAAAATCTTTGCAAGTGCTGGGAAGCCACCACAACTGGAGGTCATGAACCCAGGACAGGGGAGAAAGGGGTTTCAAAGATGGAGCTGGGGAGTGAAGGCCCTGTTGAGATGAGGTATGCCAAGAGAGATGCATAGGAAGTGTTATGTGAGTTATGTGGCCAGGTCCTTCTACACCAGCCCCTGGCCTAGAGAAAGACCAGCAACCCCAAATTGATTTAAAACTCCACAGTGAAGCAGAGCAAGAACACACATAGGTAAGAAAAACTACTTATTACCAAGATCCAGGCAGGGAGCTGTTTCACCCAGAGTAAGTCAGACCTGCTGACCTAGAACTAAAATTGATGAAAAAAAATCCTCTCTGTGTCTGAATGCCCTAGAATATTAATATTTGTATTCTAATATTAATTTTGCAGACTTGGCTAATGCAATGAAAGGAAATCCACTTGAACTAATGAGAAAACAAAACAAAACCAAAAGCAGGAGAGCATCAGGCAGCATTAATCTACCTAGGAGAGGGCATTACCTAAAGGTAGAGAGGGTTTGATTTATTAATTCAAAAGCCAGATTCCAACATCATCATCATATACCTCCATGAACAGAATCCCCCTGCAAGCATCCAAGAGAAGAGCGATTGAAGAAAGTGTGTTGGCACAAAGAGTGTATCAGTCTTTGTGTTCAGCATCTCATGTGCATTCTTTGTTCGTTGGCTTTAGAAAACTACCTTAAAATTTCCAAAAAGTGCACTGAATATGGTTATATTAGGTGAATGAGAAAATTAGGCCCATGATTAGCAACAAATTTTAAAAAGAAGAAAATCTATGTCTAAGCATCCATTCTCTCATCCAATTTAAACACATTCTACTCCTGATTTGGACCTTGAGATTTCTGTCCGGTACTCCAATTTGGGTCTCTGTCTCCTTTCATCGCCTGATGAAGGTTAATATTCAGGAGGATGCCTATATGTTTGTCTTTGGATTCACCTTCTAATTTAGCTTCTCTAGGATCATGAATTATAAGCTCACTGTCCTTTATTTATGGCTAGAAACCAAATATGAGTGAGTACATCCCATGTTCCTCTTTTTGGGTCTGGCTTACCTCACTCAGGATAGTGTTTTCTATTTCCATCCATTTGTACGCAAACTTCAAGAATTCCTTGTTTTTTATTGCTGAGTAATACTCTAATATGTATATATTCCATACTTTCTTTATCCATTCTTCTATTGAAGGGCATCTAGGTTGTTTCCAGGTTCTGGCTATTACAAACAATGCTGCTATGAACATAGTTGAGCACATACTTTTATTGTATGATAGGGCCTCTCTTGGGTATATTCCCAAGAGCCAAATCAGGAGCAGAAGGAGGGGGAGCACGAGCAAGGAACTCAGGACCGCGAGGGGTACACCCACACACTGAGACAATGGGGATGATCTTTCGGGAATTCACCAAGACCAGCTAGCCTGGGTCTGAAAGAGCATGGGATAAAACCGGACTTACATAGCAGACAATGAGGACTACTGAGAACTCAAGAACAATGGCAATGGGTTTTTGATCCTACTGCACATACTGGCTTTGGGGGAGCCTAGGCAGTTTGGATGCTCAACTTACTAAACCTGGATGGAGGTGGGCGGTCCTTGGACTTCCCACAGGTCAGGGAACCCTGATTGCTCTTCAAGCTGATGAGGGAGAGGGACTTGATCAGGGGAGGGGGAGGGAAATGGGAGGCGGTGGCAGGGAGGAGGCAGAAATCCTTAATAAATAAATAAATTAAAAAAAATAAACACATTCTATAGGTTTCCTAATGTTTATGGTGAGTCTACAATTGCTCATGGATGCGTTGGGTATCTTGATATATGATATATATCAGAAATTCAGAAAGCAATCTGAATTTTCCTGTACAAAGTGGGTGATGAGCTTCAAATCACATGACACAGCAAGCTGACAGGCCCAAAGGGAATCAATGCATCCATATACAATGTCCCTCATCTGTGATCACATGTGCACAAAGTGATTTGGAAGGCAGCACTTCAGAAAGTCATTCAAGCCGTGTTTTTTTCATCAACATTAACCTTGATTATTCCAATTGAATTGGAATTAGCTTTATTAAAAGAAAATCAATGGCTTGTCACTACTTAAAATAATAACATGTCTGTTGATTAAAGACATTTCTACCAGTGATTTATATCTTTAGAATAGGAAAATGTTATCGAATCCTAATGAAATTGAAAGTTCTGAAGAGAAACTTCACATCTCCACTTAGGACAGACAGAGCAACATAACAGGGCCCCAGAATTTTGCAGGCTCCCAGACCTTAGCACAACTGACTCCATGATGGAAGCACCATTTAGGATGTAAAAATCAGCATATAGACAGCACCACCTGCCAAAATTAAAACTAAGGCCCAATCCATTAAAGTCGATAGTTCTGGAAAAGTCTCTAAAATCTACTAACCTTGCCTTTGGGCTTAAATAGTTCTGCTTCTGGCTAAGCATTCTTGTTAACTGAAGTATATCAACCCAACCAAACTTTTGTGTTTAAAAGATCAACCCAAAAACGGTTCAGAGCTACACTGGGATCCCAAACATGTAGTAGTCACTGGCAAGCTAATGAAGACTTTGTATTGACTTAAATCCATGTCTGAGCAGTCTTCTCTGGAACATACCCCACAACAGTGGAAGCTGTTTCAGAGTGTCTGAGGGGGACAGAGGACCAACCCTCTGTTCTTCCTGTCCTTCCTCCGCCAGAACATGGTGTGATGTGAAAGCAGAACAGGGAGAAAGTCTGCTCTTGCCAGGCGACAAGAACAAAGCCTTTCCTATCTTATGCAGCTCAGAAGGAGCTGGAGGCATCATGGTTTCACAGAAACTAATTCAAACTGAAGTGTGTGCTTACCGATCCTTTCTTCTTCCCTTTCCACAGGAGAATTATTGTGAATGGACCAGCTTCCTAGGGCACCCAGAATTCTCAGACTTGTAAAATGTGGCTCACTCTTTTTATTATACAAGAAGATATAAAAGAATGCAAGCTCGCATTATGTCTTTTGCCTGGATATTCACCCTCATCCGTTTATATTTTATATTAGAGCATAGTAGTCAAGTTTAGCATTGACAAAGAGCGGGTTCTGGCTGTCACTTGCATTTGGCTCAGTCTCAGAGATTCCCTAGCAGCATTCCAGGACTTGCCCTACAATGGCAGCATTGTATAGCATGAAAATTAGATGGGACCGAATTTTGCTCTGGAGCCAGGACAATAGGGGACAACTATTTTGAATTAAATTGTTGGAAACTGATTTCCTATCTTCCTCACCCCCTCTTTTATTTTTTGAGATTGTTTTCATTTGGGGCTACTGTTAAGTCTTGTCTGCTGAGGTGGTCATGCCACTCACAAGCAACGTGAGACTGAAGATTCTGGCTGTTCCGTGGCGCTGACAATATGATCATCCTATTTGATTGTCATACACGAGGATTCTGACACGTTTATTTCAGGGCCATATTGGAGGAAAGGAAAAATTTGTCAGTCAGTTTTTAAGCAGCAAACACTTAAAATAATTTAAACAATGGACCACCATAAGACCATTAAAAGAATCGAAAGAAAGGACAAAGAAAGCTTTGTATAACAATGTGTAGCTTGCCTTTTCTTCACTTTTAATTTTGAATCTATTATAACCTGTCCTTCACATGCCCCAGAGGCAAACAACCAGCATTGCTTAGATTGAGACCCGTATCCAGCTTTACTTCAGTGCAGGGCTAAGGATCAGATTACCTGACCGGCCTCAGCACATTCCAGTGTCCTTCCACAGGCAGCACTAGAAAGTCAGCTCCGAAACTCCCTCTTGATCCCTATCACTAGCCTCCACCTTGTTGCACACGGTGACTTCTTGGCTCTCACTTCCATATTCATAAACATGGATACCTATCTTTGCTGTGAGGACTGTATAGTAACCGTAAAGCCGACCTCTTGCCACGGCACTGAATCTCACTCAGATGAGGGCTCATTAAACCAATTGCCTCTATGATCAGGATTACTCTCAAGACGGTTGTTAATTCCAGAAAATGTAGAAGTTCCTCTGTAAGAGCTTGCTTCTGGATTAGGAATGCTTTCTCCTCCCAACATCCTGTTGACCCCGTTCTGAGTGGTGAGGCAAGGGAGAACAGAGACCCTTCTGTAATAAAAGGGACACGAAACACAGACCAGATATCTGTGTGTAACTGCTGATACGTATGGTATTTTCCGTGTACCAGTTGATGCTTTAAGCATCTAATATACATCTATATATCGCAAACCACTAGGGTAGCATTTACCCTCATTTTGCTGGTGGGGAAACAAATGCGGAAGAGGTTGAATAATGCACTACAGATCACACTCATTCAGCTAGGCATGAAGCCAAGATTTGACCAAGGCATGAAGCTTTTGAGTCCATGAATCTTAGTCTGTGAGATCCAAGAACTTACATTTATTAAACAGTAAAAACAAGAATAGTACTACAACACTCCTGCAGGGTGAATTCCATCGTTACTATCCAAAAGAAAGTGAAAATAATTTGTCATTTTTAGAGTATTATTTGAACATTTAAAATACGTTTGCTATCGATTAAAAATTATCTTTAAAGGCTATTTAAAGAATCCTTACTTATGAGTTCAAAAATGACCAAACACATTTCTGTGGTCACATAGTTCTGTCCCCTGAGCAGGAATTCTGGTGTGGTGGATTCACTTGCTTTAACAGGGTGATTACCAAATAATGGGTTTGGAGGTGACATTTTTGCACATCCTCATGAAGTGTGCTGATAGTATTTGCCTCTCAATTAGCCCTGCTTGTCTCTCCTACATCCCTGGGCAAGCAGATCTGGCCTACACAAGACAGGTAGCTGAGCGTGAGCCTGGGAGCCAGCCAGAGTTGGCTGGCAATCTGTTCCTTCACGGGCTCTGCTTTGGGTTCCTGTCCTGACTTCCACAATGCTTGTTTGAGATCTGGGAGTATAAGCCAAAATAACCTTTTCCTTCCCACATCACTTTGGGTCTGAGTGTTAGATCACAGCAGCGAAATATAAACCAGACAGTCTCCCATCTATCTGCACGTCTGGTTTTCAAACTGAGATTCTAGGCGTGGGAGAGAACATGTGATACTCAGAGACCAAACCATACAGTTCCATATAAACAATGTGGATTTTTGTTTGCTTCTTTTGTTTTTCTAGGCAGGGTTTCTCTGTGTCACAACCCTAGCTGCCCTAAAACTAGCTCTTTTAGACCAGGTTGGCCTCGAACTCACAGAGATCCATCTGCCTCTGCCTCCTGAGTGCTGGGATTAAAGGTGCGGGCCACCACTGCCTGGTTTAATTTCATTTCTTTTTTTTTTTTTTGTGACTCCATAATACAACACCGTGTATATATGCTGTTAGGATTCAGGCATTATGCTGGCCTGCCTCTTCATCTGGCAGGATGCAAAGATCCTTTTAAGAGAAGGATCCAGCCACTCCCAGTTCCTCCCCCTCCCCCATCCCAGTTTCTTCTGAAGAGGCAGTTCTCAGTCTCTCTCTTCCCTCTCCTCTCTCCTCTCCTCTCTCTGTTTCTCCCCCCCCCACACACACACACTTCCCAATACCTTCTAAATGAACTCTATACCCAAATTCTTTTTAATTGGAGTATTCAGTTTTTTCGCCGGCATTCCTCACCCACTATGGGATCCACCAAGGTGTCTCTGGCAAAATATCTTACACAGGCTACATTGTCTTTATCCCTTCACCTGTAGCTGGGTACCCAGGATTAGCTATTGGGAATAGTGCTATAGGAACCGTAACTGGGCGAGTGTCTTTCTTAAAGTTGACCTTCGAGACCTTTGGGTATGCAACCAGGGGTAATCTAGCCCTACCATATGATAATTCTATTTTCTGTGTTTTGAGGAACCTACATACTGATTTCCATAGTAAAAGAACTAATTTTTTGCATTCCCACCTGCTGTGTAAAAAAGGGTTGCAGTAACTATTCTGCCTGGATTTCAATTTTTGATGTAATCCGATTCAAAGTTTTCAAATGTCCCCCAACTTGTTTATTCCTTATTGACACATTTGTCGACTCTGGTATATGTATGGGATCTTGACATGTTTTGTTCACAACGTCTTTGGGACAGACTAGTGGGTTAAGTTTGGCAGCCACGTGGTGGCCTGGTGTACTGCTGATCACGTGTGCTTAGACCTACGTCTCTTATCAGTACCGCCGCAGGCCTGAAGCAATGCAATTAGATGCTCACCAAAACGTGAGCCAACTCCAACTGACTGATGCTGCTTTAAAAATAACATTACTTTCCCTTAAAAGAGGCAGTGTGTTCATTTATATTCGGGAAGGCATTCCTTCATCTCCTGGGGGATCACTAACAGTTTATGAACTGGTTGCTTTGAGTAGCACTGCCCAAGTACATTTAAAGTACAACACACTCTAATGTAGTAGACAAAGCATCGGGTCCTGGGGACAGGCACGCCTGAGTGATTCGCGGCTCAACTGTGAAGTCAACGGGCCTCACAGAGGATGCACCAAAAGCAGGCTTAGAATGAGTCAGATCAAAGAAAGGGGCCGGAATCTGATTTTGGAGTGCTTGGAGTTGATGAAGCCCAAGTAAATGAAATCCTTCATAAGCGCGTGTGCCCCCACACAGACACACATACACGCACACACACATTAGCTACACACAGGGGGAGAGGAGGTGGTGTGTAGGATTTGATGCAGAGAAGGGGCTAAGAGCCTGCTTATTTAGTAGTTACCCATTGCAACACTGGTCACCATTGTCATATAGCAAACAATGTATTTTATATATAATATAATTCTTATTTTAGTCAATATTTACATTCTTATTGCTCTCCACTACTCATTTTAGCAGCCTTATGAGTTATTAATAAATCAGGGAATTCCCTAAAGTCCTACCATGTGTGAAATAGTTCTAGAATTGCATCAGTATGCTTTAGGTCATGGATAAATTCAGTTAATCCCAGTATGACTCATGGTTTGTGTATGGAACCACTGTCATTTATGTAACAGTCAGTTAGCTGGCAGAGTCTCGAGCATGAACAGTAAAAATAAATGCACGGAGGAGAAAATGCTAATCTGAAATTTAGTCACCTTTAACTTCAGATTTATTTACCTAGCAGGCAAACTGTATCCTGAATAGGCAAATAAAAAAGAGTGAATTTCATTTGCCTCTTTTCTCAAGGCTCAATTTTTCTAGAAACTTCTGTAGTAGTTAAATCATCAGGACCTGCATAGAACTTTCCATAAGAGTTGGACTCAGGGGTACACTTAAACGATATGTAGAAATGAGGTGTTACGTTTGGTACAGACCCATTCTCAAAAACCATGGTCAGGCTGTGTTAATCTTTTGAGTCTCCCATATAGGTGTTTCATATTGCTTTACTGTGGACAAAATATGCCGATATTGCTGAACCAATCAGCAGTTCTTTTTCCTGTTTATCCCTACGATTGCCTCATCTTGTATGCCATCCCCGTGATTTCCTCAGACCAATTTATCTTCCCCAGTGACAAAGTTTCTACATGGCCAGTTTGATTGTGACACTTCCTTAGAACCCTCTATCAGCTGCCTGATTGCCCAGCCTAAGACCTAAACTTCTTGGCGTGGTCCAGTCCTTTCCCTTGCCAGCATCCTTTCAAGTCACACTGTTGCTTAGTCTTTTGTTTGTAACTGTTCAGTTACCTTAGGACCATCCTTGTGCTTCTAGACAGCTCTTCTCTCAGCAAGAAAATATTCTCTTTCATCATCTTCCTACAGAATTGCTTTATTCCAAAGTCCTTCCCTACATGCCTCCTTTAGTAGTGGTCGCTTAGGATTCAAGCTCTTATCTCTCGGTGATGCAAATCTTGTAATGAAATGATTAGTAATCATCTACAAGCATTCTCTAAAACTGTGATCTTCCTAAGGACGCAGAGAATTTTTTTTTTCTTTGTCTTTCTCTGGTCAAAGCCTTCATCAGACCCCGCACAGAACTGGCATTCAATGGGGAGCAAATGCTACATGCTCTAAGTTCTGAACCAAAACCCCACAACTGGACCTTTGAAAAATGCCCAAACAAAGTGTCAGCTTAATCTCTCTGTGAAATCCATAGCTTCCTAGGTCAATTCTGACTCACAGTGGACCTAATCTGGGTGGTTTCAGTGGCAAAGGTGTAGAGTCAACAGACAGTTCTACCCACCAGGCTGGGACAGCCACTCTCTGCGTCTTACTCTGGGTCTTCAGCAGTGTTCAGTCCAACTTGATTTACTGACAGTTTTGTTTTACACCAGTGGAACACAGATGTCACATGGGGGAAAAACTTAAATAGTCTGCCCCACTAACTTGTGCCATATCAGAAAAACAGGGATTTTATTCTTTTATAAAGGTCATAGTAGCAATAGTGATCTAATTTTCAGGCATGGCACAGCACACTAGTAGCTGCATTAGGGTTTTCCGTGACTTGGACTGGGCGTATAAACGTTTAGCTCTCGTTCTGAGAGGTCTCACTGTTGTCACAGCTACGCTTTGAGGGTAATACCTGGCTGAGTGGTGTCTCTGCTCTTCTCCCATTCTTTAGGCATCAGACCAGTAACACTAGAGACTACAAACAATACAGGAAATGCCTATCTAAGGTTGCCTTCAGACACAGCAGTCCAGAAACTATAGCCCACATAGAGTATACCAAAGAGGAAGGGGGAAGAGGCCAGACAGACCCTTAAGCCTTGGGCTAAGGGCTGAGACTGAAGCCTGGAAAAAACACAGTGTTATGTGAGGGCAGAGGTCAAGAGTTGAAGGGTGGAGATGATGCTTTATACAGTAGCTTTATACAGTTAAGGGCTGGGCTTGCACCTGGTGTACTCTTTGAAGGATCTTAACTTATGGAAAATTATTCAAAATAGAGGCAACCCCATCCTCAGACAGGGAATATCTCCTGATGACGAATGGAACCAACTACACAGTCTGTTCCCTGTGGCTGCTGTGATGGTAAGGACTCACCCTTCTCTTCCTTGGCAATGTAGGACTGATATTTCTTTGAATTTCCTCTTTCGAAGCCCAAAGAATTAGAAAGTGAGTACCAAGCATCAGAGGTTGACTAATTTTTCTTAGATGGCGTTAGGAAAGATCTATGGAAGATTGTATTGATTTTATGCTTGATGTTTGTTTTAATTTAAAATTATTTTACAACTAACATAAAAATTGAGGCAACATTTTAAATTCAAAATTTCCAAATTCTTCATTACTTCTCAAAATAGTGTTTCTCTTCCTGAAGCAGATACTGTGTCTAATGGACCAGTTACCCTACTCCTCCACCCACCACCAGAAAACCTTTCCGGAAGGGGTGGGGGTAAACTACAACAGAGCTTTGGACCCCAGGGTGCCTGCTTAGAGATTTCCAGATAAGGAAATGCAAATGAGCAAACGAGCCATGTTTTCCAGCAGAGATCTGAGCTTCCTTGGAAAAAGGCTCTTGACTTACTCCACCGCTGCTCCTGCTCTTCTCCAGTGAGTCAAAAGAACAGCATCCCAGCAAGGCAGGGGGCAGTCCTGGGCTGCTTGTCCGTTTTCATTTCTCTTCCTCATGGTGAGTAGTAAGTCATGCTTTCTAAACTCCATTTCTTATTGAGGCCAGGAGCTATTTGTCCTTTTTCAAACAAGACTGAAGTGTTAATAAGGTTTCTGGCTAATTTCAAGGAAGTCTTGTTCCCTGGAGTCAGAGCCTCCGTAAAATAGAGAAAGCATCCCTTGTAGAACTGTCATTGAACCTGTCATCCTGGCCACCCGCAGAGGTTTCCTGAGGAAAAGCAGAAGAGGAGCAGTCATTTTTCCAAGTTAAGGAAGGATCAGAAGTCTTCTAAGGTCTCAAATGAAACTCAAAACAACAGGATTAGCTTCATAGCCAGCTTGGTCTTTGTACCCTGCAAAGTATAAAAAGGTTATGATATGAGAACAGGATGTCAGTGAACATGATATCCCTTTATCCATAAAAGATAGGTTGCCTGACCTCCCACTGATGCCTGGAGCCACACATAGTACCAAATCATACATATGTGTGTTTGCCTATGTGTATGTATGTGTGTATACATGTGGTTCATAGATAGTTCCAACCATATGTGTGTGTGAATGTATATACGTACATAATGTGTGTTGGTATGTGTGTGTATGTACACACATGCACACACAAATAAAACCACAAATATACCACAGCCTAGAGCTCATTAATTAGAATGTGTATAAATCTCCCAATACATGCATTCATATCTATGGTAATGGGTCTAGATGAAACAGAAAGAGACTAATAAGAATCATCTCATAGATTTAGTGATCTCAATGTAAGATGTTTTTCTCTTTCCTCATTACATCAATGCTTTGACCTTTCACTCCAAAGAAGCATCTCGCAGCTTCTCATCACATCAGAATTGCCAGTTTCTCTTGCACTTTAGGACTCTTATGAAGTAAAATTAAGATTTTTGGAGTTCAAGCCTTGTGATACTATGAGAGTATATCTGTAACCAGAATATCTACCAACTGACCGATGGGTAGGCAGCCTATAAAGCAAATAAACTTCATATTCTAAGTGGGACAGCAGAAGATTTTGTCGCATTGCTCAGAATGGCATGCAATATGAAATTGCTATTTCTAGAATTTTCCATCTGATGTTGACAGACTGTGGTAACTGAAACTATAGAGAGCAAAAACAAGGCTTGACTACTACGTTTGGGATATTTGAGTTTCAACACTGAGATGCTGAAGCAAACCTGGTGCTCAGTAACAAGCATGCACACAAAAGACGAACAGTCCAGTTATTCATGATGTTGTTAAGGGGCTGCGACACATCTCTGGACTATCTCTGTCAGAATCATTTGGGAAGGTTTTCAAAAGCAGATGCTGTTGAACTGGAATCTTTGGGGATAAATCAGAGATCCACTATTTCACTAGTTACCCAAGAGAGTCTTATGAGTATTCTTGTTTCAGAACTCCGTTGAGGGCAGAATTATCCTCTGGGGATGACAGGTTATTGTCTTGATATATAAGTAGGCATGGTTACCTGCAAGAGACCTATATAAGACCGAATATATTAATGTTTCATGCTGGAAGGTGGAGGGGCTCCTCTGTGAGGATTTATCAGTTGGTGGGAGAAAGATTTACCTTTTCGCTTCTGAGAAGTTGCCACCCAAAAGCCTCCCCTGCTCTTGTAAGTAGCCCTTCCCATACCCTTCTGTACGGAACCCCAAGCACACCCATTTGTTCACCAAGCTACACTTTACTAGACTCATTTCTTTGGCCCTGTCCTTGCTTTCCTACCCATGGTAAGTAGATGTTCGTTCATGGCTTTTTAGAAAATGCTCAACCAACACCCACATCCACATGTCCTAGAGCATCACACATTAAACTTGGAAAAAGGAGCGACAGCCACTTGCTTCAGATGGAGATATTTTTATAGGACGAAGGTAGGAAGCACCAAGAGTGTTTTCATCCAGTTGCTTCCTAAATGATTGTCTGTGGTCTTGAGACATTGGTAAGACTTTGCCTAGAGACCCTTTTTAATTTTGAAAAAGGATTTTCATATATTTTAGATTATAATACAATCATTTCCTCCTTCCTTTTCCTCCCTTCAACTTTCCCACATGCTACTTTGTGCTCTCTTTCAAATTCATGGCCTCTATTTTTACTAATTGTTGTTACAAGCATATATGTATATGTTTGTGTCTATGCATGCTTATATGACATTTGTGTATATGTATATACATATATATTCTTAAATATAACCCGCTCAGTCTGGATAATGCTACCTGGATCTATGTTTTCACGACAGACCATTAGGTACTAGATAAGTAATTGGAAAACTTTATGCAAAAACAAACTGCAAAATGAAACTACTTGTTTGTTTCAGTAGAACTGGGACAGTTCTAAATTGATATAGAACTAGCATTAAACAAGTTAAATAAATTTATTACATAATTAAATACCAGTGAAATTCTCAAATTAATCCCTACACATAACTGAAACTAATTATTTTGACCAGCTCTTTAATTCAATGGAACTATTTTAATTTTTTAATATGTACATAGATATTACAAGAGGCATACATTACTTTAATAAAAAATTGCATACAAATGACTAATTAATATTCATTTATATGTGAAATATCTGCTTTTGTTGTTGTTTGAAAGAAAATATTTTTTTATTTACTGGAGAAACTCATTAAAATGTCAGCAAAAGATCAATAAAAGCAAACAAACAGAAATAATACTAGTATAATACCTCTACCTTTTTAGTTTGTTGACGAAAGACTACATTTTTAAAAATCATAAGTATTTGATAAGAGTGTAGATATTTGCATAATTTACATATCTGTGGACAAAGGGACTTCTTCACCCCCAGTCCTCACTGACACCTCTTTGCCCTCTTTACATATTTTTCTAAGAACTTTGCATTTTTTTATCATATCCCTTCCTCTTCCCAAGCTCCTCTCAAATCCTGCTCACCTCTCTACCCATCATGTTTTTTCTCTCTCAAAAATAAAAGGATAAAAGCAAAGGTTCAAACAAAGAAAACACCATAACAAAAGTATACACATACAGAAGAAAACATGGAGTCCATAGAAAATGTTCTTTTATTTCTTCAAAAGCATAAGTGAAATATGTATGACAATGAATAAATCCATAGCATTTAGCACCATATTTACCACTTGATTAAGACCAAGTGTAGAAAGAACAGCGGGCTGCATCCCGCCACCCGGCTAGCTTTACACCCAAAATAATTACACGGATACTGTATTCTTTTAAACACTGCCTGGCCCATTAGTTTCAACCTCTTATTAGCTAATTCTCACATCTTGATTAACCCATTTCTAATAATCTGTGTAGCACCATGAGGTGATGGCTTACCAGGAAAGATCTTAACCTGCATCTGTCTTGGGTGGGAGAATCATGGCGACTGACTTCACTGTCTTCTTCCTCCCAGCATTCTGATCTGTCTTCTCCACCCACCTAAGGGCTGGCCTATCAAAGGCCAAAGCAGTTTCTTTATTAACCAATGAAAGTAACACAGACAGATGACCCACCTACATCAACCAAGCAAGAAAGAAAGTGAATCTTTGTTTAGACAACCGAAAAACAGGATGAAAAAGAATGGGTTCGAAAAAAAAATCATGACAAAAAACCCCATGATTTCTTTATTGGGTGTCAAATTTTTATGAAGCCCAAATTATTTACAGAATTAATTTATGTTTGATACATTTTAATTAAAATATTATTACATACATGCCCTCATCCTTTCCTCCCTCCAACTCTTCCCATGCCCACCCATCTTAAACTAATAGTCCCCTTTTTATATTATTCATATTTATGCACAAATATGTAAATATAACCTGCAGAGCCCATTTTTATTCTCTGCCAGATATACAGTTTCAGTGTTGACTACTTTATAATGAATAAGATTTAGGGGGCTCATCCCTGCCTGAAGAAACTCATAGTTCAGGCATTGTATTACCATGAAGGGAAAGACAGGCAGTTCATCTGCTGTGTATTAAGTATCAGGAAAAGACTACTACTTCCTTTAGAAGGAGAAAAATGTCAAGGAGAACGACAGGGAGGGAAGGGAAAGGCAAGGGGCAAGAAGGAAGAGGAAAAAGCAGAAGCAGAAGTAGCAGCAGCCACGCCAAAGACTAGGAGATGTGGTAGATTGATTAGATGTTTATCCTATAGGAGAGGAACTGGAGTTCAAGCCTAAGACACTAAAAACAAACAAAAAACAAACATTAACAACAACAACAATAATAAAAAGTACAAACAATATGTTAGGTTTTTCCCCCAAATAAGTCTCTATATAACAATACCAAGAAAATAAAAAATAAATCAGTAATGATAGCAAAAATCAAACAACAAAACCACTTAATGAATTTAGTTAGAAGCAGATTTACTCCAGAAAACTTGTCTGTGGACAGCCAGAGTAGACTGGCCTCAGTGTCTGGTCCTGGGACTTCAGCCTCTACAGTGCACTGTATGACTTCCTTGGACACCCACCGACACACTGAAGTTGCTCGCCAAAGCCATAGGTAAGAAAGGCTGATATTATTATACATTTCCCCCACTGCATAGTGTTCTTGGGAAACATGTAGGCACTGCATTTACCACTTTAAGAAATAGTTTCCTATTAATGTGTTCTGGTCACTGTGGACGAGAATAAATCTGAATTCATTTCCTTGGTTTTGGATGGTGCAACAGAGCAACAATTAATTTCATTCTTGCAAATTATCTTTGATAATTATTTGATCTTATTTTATTATTGCGTCAGGAAAGGCCTGTTGGGAGTGGTGTTGTCCAGGAGGAGCTGGAGTGAGAAATAGAGAAGATCTAAACACATTGTACTCTCATAAGAAATTCAAAAATGAATATTTAAAACTGAAAATAGACTATATTTTCCTGGGTTTAGGAAATAATAATAATATATTTTGGAATCACCCTAATTTTAATATATTAACATATAAAAATCAGCTTTAGATAGAGTAGATTCGCTTTCAAGAACCATGACTTATAAGAAACCATACATGGTGTAAAAATAATCAGAAAGTGTTTCACTGAAAGTTTCATATGTTAATAGATAATTTTCTGGGTTTATGGGGTAGTAACTGCATAGGGAAAAGCAGGCCTGGATGTAGTTAGCTAGTCATTTTGGTGTTTGCTTTTATGTGACCCTTTGCTTTAGCTGTGGCTTTTCTCTAAAGACACAGTTCTGGAATCTGTGCAGTCTGCAAACCGTGTGTCTTTGAAGTGTGCCCTGCTTTATCCTGCTGCCCTTAGCATAGCAGAGCTCTTAGACAGCTGGGAGCGAGCCTCTGGCTGTGATCTACTGAGTGTGGAGAAAGTACTAGCTTTGTTTCTTGACTAGATGGGGTGGTGGAACACACAGGCAAGATCCCCTCACTAAGAGAAAAAAGGCACGGTGCTATTATTTCTGCTATAACTCCCTCTGCCCTCACAGATAACATGCTTCCTGTTCTGTGGCTACTTCATGGGAAGAGTCACGTAAACAGTGTCCCTCCATGTCACACAGAATGCAGGCAATTAACCGCTAACAAAGTTGCACCCACCTATTTGCTCCCCAGGAATGGGAAAATAAGGAGATTGCGGTCTTGCTACAGGTTGTAATTGGATCTTGAAAGCAGACAAGGGGAGTGTGCACCGCTCACCGTGGGTCAGGTTGGGTCCCCCTCTGGAACCTCAGACTAACTAGTTCTGAATTTACCCTCATACCCTTCCTGTTTGACCCTTCTTGTAAATGCTACATGGTCACACAACCTACAAACTGGGACTCATCTATGATTCTGCACCCTTCGTTAATTTTATATTTAACAAACCATGGGATTTATCTAGAAGAATAGAGTTTGGAATCAAGCACTCAGGGTGATTGTGAACTTATCATGCTTCCTCAGTCAACCAGGTGATCATGATTTCTAAACTTCAGAGTTACTGCGGAGATGAAATAAGACAAAATAGAAGAGGCTTTATCTGAATTTGTCCTAAAACTTTTGCTTTAAATCGAGTAGTTTTTATTCCCATAGTTTCTCGTAAAGCTGCCTCCAGTTTGCAAATACACGATTATGGTTAGTGATAAAACAGTCATGTGTTTTGAGTCAACATTAAATTATAAGGCCAAATAAATTGAAATTGAATTGAGAAAGCAGAGCAAATTTTGTACTAATTTGATTTTGTTGCTTAGGGACACAGCTAGTAACCACTTATTTCTCTGTGTGCATCATATAGAGACACACTGAGACTCACTCATACCCCATCACATACACACACACAGAGAGAAAGATACACTCACAACACACATACACGCATTCACACACTTGTACACAACACAACATATTAGCACAACTATATAGAACATAAATGTGTTGGAACCTCCCAAAAGGCAATAACGCCATTGGCACACATTTGCCTAAGGCACTTACACATTATAGAGATGATTAGAAATTCAATATGCTAATGGAAGATGCTGGAGGATTGTCACGAGAAGAAAGGCACAGAAACAAAACATCTTTGTAGGATTTGGGGCATGGGAGTAATATTGATCAAGAGTTCCCTGCGGAAACTGGAAAACCAGTGTCACAATGATGCATGTAAAGCTTTCATTTGATGTAGATTCATTTGTACCTTATGCCTGACTTGCTATGTAGAAAGCAGTAGAAGGGAGGTCATCTCTGTAAAAGAGGCTGTGTTTCCACAGAAGATACTTTGCCTTTCCAATCAGGAAAATCCAATGTCATTGGTTAACAGAATCCCTCTGACAAAAACCCCAACATTTTTAGCTTCACAACAAATATACCAAGGTACCGTTCTCCAAAAATTATAATGGTGGTAAAACTATATGCTAAAGACATCCTTATGAAAGAAATGCTGTGCTCTTGAAACCGAGAAGGGAGATCTGGTGCGGGGTTCCAGAGTCACCCTTTACACTACAGATAGGAGCATGGAGACATTTGTGCTACTTTCCTGTAGATATCTCCACAGACAGAAGGTTTGTCTCAGAACTTCAAAATTCTGCCCAGAGGTTATAATTCCGTTGCCTGTCCTTTTCTGTAAATGCCGCACCTGACCTGTGCTCTTAAGGTAGGGTTATCTTGGGAACTGAGTGTTCTCAGTACAGAATTCCAGCAAAGGGAAAAAGAGAGAATGCTTCTAGACCTTGCCTTTCCTACCTTTTCAGGAGCTGGGCTTCAAAGAAGGCAACTTTGGCACAATGGGGTAATCGTTTTTCTACCTTCAGTTGCTTTAAGCAATTAAGACTCTTATTGGACTCTAAGTGTGTAATCAGGATTCCGTGCTAAGGGTGAAGCAATGTCACTGTGGTGAGCATTTCAACTCTTTCCTAAGCATCTCTCTTCCCTTTGAGAAACACAAGGGTGGGAGTAGCTCAGAGCAAGATTCTGATTCCAGGAACACCTCACTGGACCTGGCCTTGTATCAAGCAGTTCTTCCAAGAGGAAAGGGTGACACTTACTAATTCTAGAGTTGAGATGGACCCAGCAAAGACGTGAGTTGTTACTGTTTGTTCTTTCTTTAAGAGACACTGGCTTCCCAGGATTCTTCCAGGGATTTATGCTCATAGAAGAATGGACAAGGGAGAGAACCATTAAAAAAAATACAGATTCCTAATCCATTCACCAACAATTCTAATCTAATTCTAACCTTACCTTACTGTTCTGAGATTCATAAACCCATATTTTAAACAAACTTGTCTAATCCTTTCTCTGTACATGTTCCATAGCCTATACTTTGAGGGTGACCTTGTAAAATCACCAGAGGAAACTCACATCTGTGATGATGACCCAAGAAAAATGCACCCACACATGGGATGAGAAGCAAAGTCATCCATCAGAACGAAAGAGTGGAGAATGAGGTGAAGATGCTGCATTTATCCTACAGCTTAATTATGATACATTTCTGCTCTTTCATGTCAGTGGCTTAAAGAGTAGATGCTGATTTTTGCACATTTCTGGTGAGCCGAAGTCAGAGTCTGATTTAGGTATCGCTGTTTCCTTCTAGGGCCATGAAGGAAACTGATTGCAAGCCTTTCTCCTACTTTATGGCAGCCTCGGGCACTCCTTGGGTTGTAAGTAGCATTCTTTCAGTGTCCACACATCTTCCTGCATCTGGATGCCTGTCTGTCACATTTTTCCCCTTTGTAGAGGAGTCCTACAGATTACCTAGGATTGGAGCTACCCACTGGCCTCATCTTAACACGATCAACTGAAAAGATTTTTCTTCCTAAATTTGGTCCCTTTCCTAGGCCCAGGGAGTTAGAATTCAGCATCATTTCGGAAAACATAACTTTAGTAACAAAAGTAGTACAGGATTTTTATTTCATCTACACTGTAACAAGTGCTGGAATTATGAACAAATAGAAAAAAATATGAACTGAATTCTTCACCTAAATACCTAAGCCTGTCTTCACACTCCTAATCACTAAAACAGCTGGTTTATTTGAGGGAAAAAAAACCCTATGAAAAGCATCTTTCAAAGTAGATGATGGATTTAAGATGAGCTGAGATCATGTCCATTGTAGTCAATAAAGAGCCTTCACTTTGCTGTTCTTTGATCTAAAGAAGCAAGCCAGGTATTGAAGAAACAAAAGCTGTATGGATAGAATTAATGTTCTTTTTGACTCTAAAGGTGTAAAGATTTTTCATGGAGATTAAGTATCTAAAGTTGAGCTGATTTCCAGAAGTTTATGAGGCAAAAGTTCGGCGATACAACAAGCTGCATGCCTGGAAGATTCAGTGGAGCCTGAAGATGAAGGACCTCATTAGAAATATATTGAGAATTTCCAGGTGGTGACAGTATAAAAGTCAACTCTAAAGTTGTTGGAAACCCAGGAGGTGCTTTGAGAGGCCCTCTGCCTCAGGCCCATGATTCCCATAATAACTGTGAGACTCATCTATGCTATGTCGAAGTTCACTTGGCTTTATTACTGAGTAGAATTTGCTGTAATAATATATACAGTTTATTTATACACTCACTATTGGAATGCATATGGTTTTGTTTCTGGTTTGGGGAATATTATGAAAATCGGCTGCTATCAATATTTATGTACAAGCATGCTTATTCACCTATGTTTACACTTTACATGGGGAAATACTGAAGAGCAGAATTAGTGAAGTGTGTGCTTTTCCTTTCTAAGATATAATGACTGCTCATTTTTCACCCTATTGAGGATGTACAAAGACTATACATGCCCACCTGCCTGGCAATGTAGTCTTTTCAGTGCTAGCCTTTCGTTTGATGGACACATATGATCTTGTGGTGGGTCAGAGTTGTACTTTTAGGATCTTTTCACTATTTCACTCATTATAACAAATGCTCAGACATGCTAAAGTGCTTTTCTCTATTTTTAAACAGACATTCAGGGGCTGTTGAGACAGCTCCAACTCTGAAGAGCACTTGCTGCTCTTGCCGGAGACCCAGGGTTGGTCACCTTCCTAACAGCTCACGCCCACCCATAACTCTGGTTCCAGGAGATCTTGTGCCATCACAGGCATCAAGCACACACGGGGTGCATGCACACACATACAGTAAAACATTCATATCCATACAATAAGAATCAATAAGCATAAGATAGAAATTATTATTTTAGAAGCTTTGGGTTCACAGTGAAATAACCCAGAAGCAGAACGCTCCCAAAGATGTCTGTCTGTACTTCCTGCAGTCTCCTCACCATAGACAAGATCGTTCTGGTGTCTCTGTTGAACTGATAAATCACCTTTTTCATGTGACTGCCAACTAAATACATAGCTCATATAAGGACATTCTCTCTTCTGTGAGGTCTTCCTAAATGTACAATGTGACTCCCCCATTCTAGTACCAGACAGAATAGTTTCTCTGCCATGAGAATCCCAGGTGCTCCGCCTACTCATCTTATGTTCCTCTAAACCTTCTGGGATCCATTGTCCTTTTCCCGTCTTCACTCTTTAGCCTTTTCTTAAAGAACACTAAGTAGCTGTGATAATACAGTATATAGCCATTTTGGAATGATTTCTCATGGAAGAGGACCTACCTTTACATTTTCATCTTGTCTTCTGTGGCTTGACTGCATGGTTTTTTGTTTGTTTCTTTGTTTTTTGTTTTTGATAAATGTATAATATTCCTCTGTCTAGATGTACCAAAGTTTACTTTCCAGTTCATCTTTTGAGAAACATCTTAGTTGCTCCCTTGTTTTGGCAATTATGGACACAGCTACTACAAACACTCATGGACAAGCATTTGTTTGATCATAAGTTTTGTACAATTTTGTTCTTATTCACTTAAAAAACACAAGGTATTTATCACCTTTTTGTTCATAATCCCCATTCACTGTATTTCTATGGACATGCTTAGTAATCTTGTAAAATATTAGTAATAACTGACCAAAGTAAATAAATCAGGCCCACTTTTCCAATGAAGCAATAGTATTAGATTCACTTTTTTTTTGTTAGCTAGTCTTTAATTGAAAACCAGCAGATCAAGAAAAGACTCCAGAAGTTTTCACTATATCTGGCCTCAAATTGCACTGGAGAGCCTCAACGAGCCAAACAACAAGGTGCTGACACAGAAACCGACACTTGCATCGGTAGAATAGAACAGAGAAGAACGCAACTCCATGTGATGACAGCTGCTTTGCCTTTGACAGAGATACCAAAAATAATCATCGAAGAAAATACAGCATCTCAAACAAACAGTGATAGGAAACTTGGGTTCATTCAGAACAATCAAACTGGATCCTTGCCTCTCTCCATACACAAAATCTGACTCCAGACAGAACAAAGACTCACAAAACACTCAGTACCATGAGATTTAAAATATAGGGAAATACTTCAACTTATAGATGCAGTAAAGGACTTTCTAAATAGCATTTAGGTTGCTCAGGAAATAAAACCAGTAAATAAATGGGATCTCATGAGACTACAAAGCTTCTGTACAGCAGAGGAAGCTGTCAATCAAATGAAGAGACACTCACAGAGTGGGAGGAAACCCTTGTCAGCTGTACAATAGAGGATTGGCATCTACATTACACAAAGAACTCAAAAAACAAACAAGCAAACAAACAACAAAAACCTAAACACTAAGAAAGGAGTTGATTGAAAAAATGGGCTTAGGAACTGAAGAACATAAACTTCTCAAAAGAAAAAAGACAAGAGACTAATAAGCACTTAGGAAATAGTCAAGATCCTTACCCATCAGAGAAAGGCAGATGAAAACCACTTTAAAACCCCCTCTCCCCCAACTTAGAATGACCAGCATCAGGGATATAAATGACTAGTGGGAGTGTAAACTAGTGCAGTCACTGTAGGACTCATTCTGGAGGTTTCTAAAACACAAACAAGCAAAACAAAAAACAAACACAAACAAACAAACAAAAGCCCACACCTAAATCTACCATATGATCCAGCTATCCCACTCCAAGGTCTATACCCCAGAGACATATATCCCACTGGAGATGCGTGCACATCCACGTCCACTGGAGATACGTGCACATCCACGTCCACTGCTGTGCTTTTCACAATAGCTAAGGATGGAATCAGCTGAAACTACTTGGTGAATGGACAATTAAAAGCAGTGCATAAACACAACGGAGTATTACGTGGCTGGAAGAAAAGTAAAATTATAGGAAAATATGATCCTGAATGAGGTTACTCAGAGCCAGAAAGGCAAGAGCCATTGTGTCCTGCCCCATGTGATAGTTTTAGCTTCAGTTGTTTTGTGTGTTGAACATGGAGTACACATAGAAGCAGGGAAACTAGAAATAGGCCATTGGTTGGGATGCAAAGGTAGGGGCTAAAGAATAGAAGTGAAATGAAAACAGTGAGGGCTGATGCTTAGGGGCACAAGGGTTCAAGCAGGTGCTGTGATGGGGATAGGAAGATGAAGAGCCAAGAGAAAATTTAACCAAAATGAAGTGTGCATGAAGAAGATCCTTAGGAATCTGTGATCGTACAATTCAAGTACAAAGATATAATAGCAGAACAGAGCATATCTATGACAGTTAGTTTGTTATCAACCTGACACAAGCAAGAGTCATTTAAAAAGAGGAAACTTTAACTGAGTACATACCAGGTTGACCTATGGGCAAGCTTGTTTGTTTGTTTTGGTGTGTGTGTGTGTGTGTGTGTGTGTGTGTGTGTGTGTGAGAGAGAGAGAGAGAGAGAGAGAGAGAGAGAGAGAGAGAGAGAGAGAGAGAGGAGAGAGAGAGAGAGATTAATGATTCTATGAGAGAGGCTTCAACCCAGGGGTGATATCTTAGTTAAGGTTTCTGTTGTTTCTACAAAACACCATAACCAAACCACACGTTTGGGAGGAAAGGGTTATTAGACTTATACTTCCACATCATAGTCCACCAGGAAAGGAAACAACGACAGGAACATGGAGGCAGGAGCTGAAGCAGAAGCTGTGGAGGAGTGCTGTTTCCTGGCTTGCTCCACAAGGCTGGCTCAGCCTGCTTTCTTATAGAACCCAGGAGCACCAGTTCAGGGATGGCATCTCCTGCAATGATCTGGGTCCTCCCGTATCAAGCACTAATTAAGAAAATGCTCTGTAGACTGGCCCACAGCCCTATCTTACTACAGAGGCATTTTCTTAACTAAGATTTCCAATGCCTATATTTTGTGTCAGGTTGACGTAAGTCTAGCCAGCACAGGGGGAGATGCCAGCCTTGGACAGGTGGTCCTGAGCTGTACAAGAAAGCAAGCTGAACAGGTCCAAAGAAGCAAACCAGTAAGCAGTCTTCCTCCATGGCCTGTGCTTCAGTCCCTGCCTCCAGGCTCCTGCTTTGAGCTCCTGACAAGCCGTCCTTTGATATGTTAACATGGGTGAAACCAACCATTTTGTCCCAAGTTGCTTTGGCCATGGTGTTTTATCACAGCAATAGGAACCCTAATTAAGACATTATATAATATTAAAGAACTGGGGAAAATGGGAGCTAATGGTTTAAGTGGGGACGAGGATGGGAGTAAAGGGCAGGAGCGGCAAAGAGTCAGTTCTCTGAAATTAAGGATGCAAAAGAAATTTAATGAAACCCACTGGTTTCTTAGTTAATTAAAAATATATTTAAAAATGAAATTTCAGCATTAATGAACAAAGATGCTCCCAGAAAACATGTACTATTAAATGAAAATCTTAATACCAGGCAGAGGATAGCTCCCTCTGAGTACTGGTCAGAGAGGCCCAGAAGAGCTGCTTTCTGGGTTAGATCTGTGGCTTGCTACAAAGGAAGGAGTAGGCTTGGTATATAAATATGATCAAACCCCATGGTTAGGGAAGCCATAAACCTTAAAGGAGGACCTATTGATGCTTTTTAACTGTTCATATTGTCAAACAGCTGCACGTATGTTTGTGTTTATATTCAGAGATTGATTCCGCTCCCAACTTTGACCAGAGAATTTTTCATTGCAGTAGGTAGTGGCTGATCCAGAGATGCCTAGCTGTTCACAGAGCTGAGAACGTGTCTGTGGAAGATGGCTCAGCCATAGGTGGGCTAGGGCTCAGCCATAAGTGGGCTAGAGCTCAGCTATAGGTGCAATACCTTGATCAACCCTCTCCCTGCAAAGGTTCAGGAACAACAAAGAAGAGATGAGGAAAAGCATTACAAAATGCTGCCCTCTGGACACCACACTGTTCTTGACCACACGAGCTCACAGCTGCTGTTGTCACCCACACAAGACGGGCACAAGGTCAAGCTATTTAAAAATTCTAGTGTGGACAGGGTGGGTTTTCCCTTGCCACCTGAGGAGCTGTTGGCAGCGGATGACTGCTAGAAGAAGGGGAATTTGTTTTCTTTATGAGTGTTGCCCACTGGTAGGTTCCCCGTGCCTCGGTGGATAGCCCCCACACGTACATATACCATTCATTGGATTCATAGGTTTGAAAAATAAATTAATCAAAAATTATAAAAGGAAGGCATGAAGTCCAGAAGGGAATGTGAATGGGAAACCTGGAAGATTTTAGAAGGGATAAGAGGGGTGCAATTAATCAAGATACATGTATGGAATTTATAACTGAAAAACAAAATTAGATTTCAAAAGGTTCAAAAGGGCATGGTGGGGAGAGCAGCTGTATGGAATAAGATATTAGAGATGAGCGTTTTCACGCTTTAGATTCCATTCAGCTGATAAACTAGAGATAACTATAGCTCAGAGACAGACAAGCGCCATCAAAATATATCGAAGAAAGTGATGCTTTGTGAGACACACACAGTGAGGGAAATCAAAAATGTGAAGGTGTGGTCCCCCATATGAGCATCACATAAAGGGTCTCACTGGTTGCGGTATGCCGACTATGTGCAGGAGGATGACAATGGAGTCTTTGCAGCTTTTCTGTCTCCAAAGGCTGCAATTATGCAGTAATCAGAAGATGTTGCTGGCCAATCTCCTCAGTGGATGAGTCTGTGGTTGGTGAGGTTATTGTGGGAAATCCTGTAAGTGACAAGCTGTGGTGACCTACTCTCACAGTGATATCACCAGTGAGACAGGAGGCAGAAGCTACACCCTCAGAGACGCTAGGATCTTTGGCCAGTGAGTCTGCGGTGTTTCTAGCCTCTTGGACTTAAACTAAATGAAAGTGAGAACTGGGACATTCCATTCAACTTGTAAATACTAAGGTCATTTTCTTGTTTTGGGGATAGAATTTTACAATGATAGCAACCAAAACAATAACAAATTATACCTGAGGAAAATAGCATAGTCTTTACTGTTGGACTTAGAGTTTATATTGGGTTCTCTCTGTAATTTCATGATGTTGCTAGATAGGATTTCTACATACATTATGCCTTTAATATTTGCTTGGTTCCTAGGAATTGGCATGAGTACCCTAATCTTTAATAAGACAAGATGAAGGTTGGCTTTTCTAAGTAGCTTGATTTTCCTCAAATGCTCATGAGTACCAAGTGGAGACATCAACCAGTTCATAGTTCTGTTTAGCTTACTGTCCACTACCCTCACTGTTTACAGCAAAGGCAGCTAAGACAACAGCCATGGGGCTCTGAATCAATCCTACCCCTCATATTTATCTCTTTTATGTTTTCTACTGACCAAAACCCATTCTAAAAAAATCATCAAAGCAACTGAAAATTCTCTTTACTGTTAGCAAGGCTGAAAATTCATCCAGAGACTTTAAACACGATTTGGTCAGCCTCTTACTAAATGGGCTGTGCTCGTGCTATCCTGAATCGCACATTTTTCTATTTATCCAAAACGACTTGAAAATGTATATCTACCAAAAGTCTTCCTGTGGGTGTTTATACCAATTTTAGTCATAGTTGCCAACATGTGGGCACAACCAGAATTCCCTGCAGGAGGTGAGTAGCTAACGGTGTAAAAACCCTAACAATAGAGCACTGTTTGTCGCAAAGAGGTGTTCTATGACAGCACAGATGAATCAGATGATTCTTTAATAAATATTGCAAAGCAAAAGATGCCAACCACAATTCTAGGGATGTCAAGAAGGCCATTAATTACAATGTAGTGATTAGTTTGTTGTTATTATCAATATCAGACAAGAAGCAACTTAGAGAGAAATGCTTCATCTGGCTTCCAGTTTGAGAACACACAGCACACAAGGGAAGCTTAGGGCAGGAGCTCTTGGGTGTGGCAGCAGGAATGTGAGGCTTCTTGCTCACATCTCGACAGACTAAGAAATAGAGAAAGGAATTCTGAACGAGCTGGCTTTCTCTACACTCCCCCCACTTTGCTCAGTCCAGGACCACTGTCTGTGGAATGGTGCTACCCACATTCAGTGTGGCTCATAGTCTTTCAATTAATCCTCTCTGGAAACACCCTTACAGACACACCCAAAGGTATGCCTGAGTCACACCCTGAATGTTATTTAATCCTCACAAGTTGACCTTGAAGGTTAACCATCCCATCATGCAGAAGTTAGGGGTGCACATTAGCAGATGGAATACTGGGGAAATCAGCGTAGTGAAAGTATTCTGTATGTTAGTGCAGTGGTAGGTTCAAAACAACATGCACGACCAAATTCTGGAGAACAAATCCCAATGGAAATGGATCACTTAATCTAATAATAATTGGTAGCAATATTCATTTATTAGTTAGAGCAAATGTTCCTTACTAATGCAAGATCTCTGCAATAAAGGAAACTGGGAAGGGGTGTGGTGGGTTGAAATTGCACTGTATGTACAGTGTCTGTACTCCTTAGTTTTTGTGTGAGTAACTCAAACATTTGTTTTTCAAAAGAGCATCTTCACACTTTCCCACAATACACATACTTCTGAGTTCAATCCCCAGTACTGCATAAACTTAGCATGGCAGGTACCCGCCTGTACTTTCTGTACTTGAGAGGCAGAGGCAAGAGGATTACACAGGCCAGCCTGGGCCACATGAGATCACGAAAAAAAAAATAAGAAAAAAAGAAAGAAAGAAAGAAAGAAAGAAAGAAAGAAAGAAAGAAAGAAAGAAAGAAGAGAGGAAGGGAGGGAGGGAGGGAGGGAGAAAGGAAGGGAAGGAAGAAAAGAAGGAAGGGAGAAAAAGTATCTTCATACTTCAAGCCTTCTTTGTCAGAATCTGTTGCAAGCACCAGAGAGAGACACCTGGTCATATCATTGCCCCTAAGGCTTTAGCCCATAGTTGTGAAGACACGGCCACCATGCTAAGCAGCAGCCTGTGAGTGAATACATGGTTCAGCACATGGACCTGGGACGGGATGAGATGCCTAACCTCTGCTAGAAGAAGGCATCAGCAAGTGGAGAAGGCGAATTTAACTCTTCACTTACGCTACCCTGGCAGGAGGGGAATAAAGACTTGCCTGGTTGTGGGTGACAACAGAGAAGAAGAGAAGAACAATGACTGTGTTGTAGGGGAGACTCACAGAAGCAGAAGCAGATGAGATTTCTTAAGAAATGACATGTCCTCGGGAGCTTCCTGGACTTTGCTCTGTCTTTGCAGACGAGAATCTTTCCAGCTCTGATGCTGAGCCTGACTGCCTCTTTCTGAGACACTGCTCCCCACTTCAGTTTGTTTCCTGATGAAGGAAACACATCTCTAAACCCTTAAGAGTCATTGCAGTGGGAATGCCAACCTCATTTTTTAATATGTCAAGTACCACATGTTGGAGTTACGGAGGAGTGAAGGCATCATCGTGTGTACCTGCATGGCAGTCCTGTCACTCAGAATACCTCACGTTCAAGGAAGGAGGCATTGTTGTATAAGTCGGGAGAGGAGGGGAGGATGGATGGATTCCAAGCAGACACTGAGGGAGACCCAGAGCTGCGCTGTTTATCTGTCCTCTCCAACGAAAAGCAATTGCCAACAGGTTCCCCTTAATACTAGTCTAGACGAGGTTTTGCAATGTTGCAGGTTCTTAATTGCAGTAATTACTGCCTGAGAACAATTAAGCAGTCACTACCAAACATTTCTACGGGGTGAATCTAGTGTCCTATTAATAAACAGTCATGAAGTTATCTCTCTCTGGAAAAACCTCCCTGGCTGGTTCCATACGACAGCGATCTCCAGCCAGGTCTGTTCCCACACATTCAGAGTCCGGAGCAGCTGTGTCTGCCTGAGCCAGAAATGGTCCCCGTTCCTCTGAGAGCCAGAGGCAGGTTCTGCAGCTGCCTGCTGCTGTGGCTGTGCTCCTGGCCCTAATTAAAGGTAGTGGCTGCGAATTCAGTGTGAGAGACAATAAGCACCCATCACTTATGCACCGATGACCTGGATCTGCCTTCTGCAAATCCCGGTTCCCTCAGCCTGGCTCCTTGCAAATTAGATCTCTAAGGATCTTTTCTCAAGGGAAGCAATTTCTAATCTTTAGATCAAAGCCACATCTGAAAGATAGCTTTTTTTTTTTTAATTTCCAAACCAGAAGTTTCATATTCTAAATTATCACTATATCTCCAAGCACCTACTCCAACATTCTGGCTGGGATGGAGTGTCTTTGTGTTTCTCTGTTCATTTTCTGTGCTGGATTTGTTATTTCAGGAGAGTTTCTTGTAAGCCGTGTTCTCTTTTCTGCATCCACATTACGGAAGCATAGGGTGGTAAAGCTAGCTGTCCGTCAAAGTGCTCTCCCTTCTCGGTGTAGCTGAGTCAGTCCAGCCCTGAGCGGAAGCTTGAAGGAGGCTGTGAAATCTATTCATAGACGCGGTGATGTTCCAGCCACAGTGAGAGGCTGCAAATGACGCATGCCTGCACCAGCAGTGACATAGGAGGAGGAGGCTGCTGAGGAGGAGGGAGAGCAGATGTGTGGGGTAACCACAGCAAGCTTGAAACCAGCCAAACCGTTTCTTTGCAAAGACACAATTGCAAAGACTTGTGGAGACCACATCGGCAGAGACGGCTGCCCTGGCACATGTCCCGTGTCCCTTGTCTGAACTGTCATATGGATTAGTGATTCTGAATATACTCCTTGTATGCGCGTTCAAACGCTGCTGTATCCGTCGGCTCCAGGATGCCTGCAGTATTACTAATAGGTTGCTGACGATTGGTAGAAATGTGGAAAAGAAGGGATGGGCCCAGCCCTCGGTCCATGCTGTTTGGCCAGATAAACTAAGTCCCTGGTTCTAGGTCAGAGGAGAAATAATATAATCTGGTGTCTGAAAGAGATTATAGCAGACTAAACTTCAGAGAATTGTTAAAGAATTGGTGGGCAGGGGAGGAAATCCAACATATTGTTTTTGGTATATTACCATGGAAATTTTAGGGTTTCTTGTTACATAAGACTCACATTGATTAGTGAATATTCATGAGCACGCTCTGTAGATCTCAAGAATATGCAAATTCCCCTTCTATGATGCCTACCCATTAACAAGCATTTATTGAGACCCTACTAATGTCAGGGTGTCGGGTATTGTATGTAAATACCAACAGTTCTTGTCCCACCGTGACTGCAAGGGTCCTCGGAGGCTCTGGAGAGCACTGTGGGCCAAGCAGACAATGGAAAGTGTCACTCCTCCAAGGTGAAAGCTGCTGGGCATCCCTCACTGAAGGTCTGTCCACCATGCCAGGAAAACCTTTTGCAACCATCGAAAGGTAATGGGACAGAAAGGCATTATCAAGTGGAGGTTTAGTGCTGTCCCTCTTGTCATCAAGATGCATTCAGGGGACCAAATATCCTCACTGGGAAACCAGATTAGATCTGATGATCTCTACTATCTCTTCCAAATCCAAAAGCTACAGTTTCATATGTGAAGGTTCGTTTATTATTTATCCATTTCATGCATTGGCACAGTGCATTTTACTTCTGTTTCCCTGCTTCAAGTACCTCATACCCCCACCTTCAACCTGTCTTCCCAAGTTAACCTCTTACATCCATGTCTTACTTTGTGCATGGCCCACTGAGTTTAATTAGAGTTTCTTGTTTGAGAGTGGGTTGAAGATTAATTCTAAAATTAATAATAATGATTTAAAGACTTGAGTAAACTAATATAACACACCAGAGTGTTACCGCTGCTTCTGGTGCCATTGTAACCCTGGTCCTGCTCCTCCGCTCTCTATACCAAGTGTCCTCATATACCTGGGCCAACGGAAGGAGCAGCTATCTCCTCGCCCCCCCCTAGCCATGTGGACAAGTGGTGAGGGATCAGGCTAAGAAGGGAGGTTCTCCATCAGCACCATCACTGTGTTCTATTGTTGTATAGAACAATAGTTCTGTTGTGGCTTCCACAGGTACACAAGGCGTCTCAGTCTCATGCGTGCAATCCTTCCCTTCTCCAGAGCAGACCCCTCCCCTTACACTTTCTTTTAAGCTAGTTGCATCCTGTGAAAGAAAATGTCATTTTGTCTTTCTAAACCTAGTTTATTTTGCTTAATACAATCACTTCCCTTTTTTTTCGGAAAAGTGTCATGATTTTATTCTTTCTTAAAACTAGTTAATACTCCATTGGGTATATCAGGTCTGAAGAAGAAAAAAGGATTTATTTATTTTTTTACTCTGTAGCATATGTTTGTTTGAGTTTTTTGCTGTTGTTTTGTTTTGTTTGGCGGCAAGCATGTCAGGGCGCCCATGTATTCCTGGTTGTCAAGGAGTTCAGGTCTCCTGGAACTGGGGTTCCAGATGGCTGTGAGCTGAGAGCTGAACCCCAGCTCTCCATAAGAGTAGAACGCGCTTGAAAGTGCTGGGCATCTCCCAAAGCCGTCTCTAACCTTCCTGTGCTTTGAAAACAGTGGACTTCAGTGAGCTCGGGACCATCATCTGCATGACTTATCCAATCAGATGAGGACTTAGCAAGACTCAGAAGCAAATGCCATCCAGCTGTCTGTTATGCTACCCGGAAGGCTAACCAGATTGCTCCATTCCTAAACTGTTGAAAAGCAAAAGGCAAATACTTTATGATATGTTAAAGTTACATAATATTTTGCTGTCCATTGATCAAAGTTTCTGGGTGTATCCACACATAATTAATTATGTACAATGTGTGGCACCTTTTGAATTGATGTCTAGAGAATTTGTTTTTGGACTTTTTATAGGAGACATGGGCCAACTTCATAACTAATGATCGGGTTAGCTTATTGAATATTAACTTCTTAAAATTTGATGAAGATTTTAATTCCATTTTATTTTTATATTTTGAATTAAATTCCTAAGTATTACATGTCTGAGGGATTACAATATAATGTTCACATGTACTGCATGCATACTGTGTAACATTCAAATCAGGGTAAACATAGGTCTCATGAAATACTATTTGTGGTGTTTATTTTAATTACTTTATATGCATTTAATTAGAAGATTTATTTATAAATTTAGTGAACATTATTAGGAATAATTATATAAAACAACTTTTAAGGCTGGCAGATGGCTCAGCAGTGTAGAGTACTTGTTATTGTTTAGAATGGACCCAGATTCCCTTCCCAGCACTAACATGGATATCGCAAGTACCAGTTCCTCCAGCCTCAGGGGATTCAGCTCTCTCTTTTAACCTCATCAGAACTGAACACAAGGGCTGCATGTGTACGTAGGTAGACAAAATATTCAATACATACAAAATAAATATAAATAGGTTTCAAAAGGAAGAAAAAGCTCAATTTCTAAAACGTAAGTATGAAACTCATGCTATAAATAACTGCCTGCTAAAAGACCACTAATATTTCACATCCATCTCAGTTTTTTAGAACCCTGAGCCCGAGAGGATACCCTAGAAATAAATTGACTCCTTTAGCTCCCTCATCCCTCCCTAGGATCAAACCCTAAAGACCTTCCCTTCTGAAGAAAAATCCCCCCAACACAACAGCATTTCAGATTATCAAAGTGTCTCCCAGTACCCTGAGAGAGTCTCTTGCTGGAGAAAGAAGGTCTCCTTGCAGTGGTATTTCCATAAGCTCTGTTACCAGCTGAATCAGTGTGGCACAGCTCAGCCCCACCACATAAGGAGTTCTAGCAATGAGAAGTCCACAAGAAATTTTCCAGTGTTGCTTTCCCTTTGTTTTTCCAAGTCCAAAAAATTAGGGACTTGCCATCAGATTATAGATCCCCTGCCTATCTGCATGCCTCGAGAGAGTTCCATTCCCCCATCCAGAATACGTAACGTAACCCCATCCAGAATACGTAACGTAACTGCCAATCTGTTTCAAAGCACCCAAACTACAAACAAAAAATAAACCACCACACTTGGGATTGTTTGCGACACATATCCAGTCCATCTTGATTAAAAAATTCTCATAAAGACTCCTTAGTTTGTCCCAACCGACTTCGGAGATCTCAGGCAGACAGGGTCAGAACTTTGGATGTCAGGGAACAGTATTGTATTTGCCAATGGCTCAGGAGTATGGAGGATTCCATTCGTATTAGTAATTGAACCCACTGTGGAGAGACATGCATCAGAGCTTTAGGGCCTTCGGATCTTTTCACCCGTGGCTTCCTCAGAAAATATTTCTTTTTTAAAATATTTATTTATTTATTATGTATACAATATTCTGTCTCTGTGTATGCCTGCAGGCCAGAAGAGGGCACCAGACCCCATTACAGATGGTTGAGAGCCACCATGTGGTTGCTGAGAATTGAACTCAGGACCCCTGGAAGAGCAGGCAATGCTTCCAACCTCTGAGCCATCTCGCCAGCCCCCAGAAAATATTTCTTTATGTGACTAGATGGAGACCAGGAAGGCACTGATTATGCATAGTGACTGTGGAAATGGAGCGTGGAGAAAGACAGTTCCCAGGCCCTGCCTGTCCCTGTGCTGAGAGATGACCATTTCATTCACCCTTCCTGGTTGGTCACAGTATGTGAAGGCATGTTGGTTGGCAATCTAGCCAGAGCAGAATGCTGAGGGCATGGGGCACGGGATGTGCAATTCTTCTCCCTGAGAGGCTCCCCAAGACAGTGACCTATAGACCAGACCCAGAGAGACAGACTAGGGAGGCACATGAGCTCAGTGAGCTGGGTAAAGACGAAAAGTCGTTAATAGCAACTCTAAAAGGCTGTGTCAGCTTTAAAACTCTGGTTAGTTCCGGCATGAGCAGCATGACTGTTCTAAACAAGATCCCAGGGCCGGTGAGTTGAACAACATCTTTATTCAATCTACAAACACCTGCTTTCTGCTGAAACCTGGGTGAAGAAATAAAGCAGGAAGGACAAGCAGGCCCAGCAAGCCTTCCCAGGTGCCCCTGTTCACCCATGCTAGTTTCCAGAGCCTTCCCTTGGCATGTGGCCTGCTTGAGAGCACCAACCCTTTCCCTAAGTCCTGGATGCCTTTCTGTCTGCTTCGAGTCTGACCACGGATGGCTCACCTTGGGTAGTAAAGCCCCGGGAATGCACTCTTTTACAGTCTGCACAGAGCGAAAGAGGGCTTCTTGTGTTCTTAGAAACCACAAACACATGGCTGTCTAAAAGGTCCATAAACTTCATCTGTGTCCCTCTAGGTCAGAAGCAGATTCTAGAAAATTCATGCTAAGAGATGTTCTGGTCAAAGAAACGATGCCTTGCTGCATGGAAAATAAAATGCCCCATCTGTCAGCACTGAAGAGTCCTCTTCAGTCCTTAACTATTATTATTAGGCACAAGTGTAAGTGCCCTGGAATTTCATCTTGGGGTGGGGTTCTGTGAACTGCACTTAACTCCCCCCAAAGGGCTCTCTGAGAGCAGGAAGCTACTACCGGAGATCAACACACATCACTGCCACCCCTCCTTTGAGTGGAGTTAGTCGGGATTGTTTTAGTGAGAACTGGTGCGATGACAAAGCTATGTAAATTCTGTGGCCAGAAGCACTGATAGTCTCCTGGTGACATTGTTTTTGCTAGATGACTTCCCAGCCACTGTCACGTAGTCATCTTTCCAAAAGTTGCAAAGGGTATTCCCCAAATTCTCCTACGCTACCAAGCATCATTTACAAGCACACAATAAAAACGCTTTGAAATGGAATCTGTAACTTGTTGCATACTGTCCTCATTAGAAAAATGAACCAAGGCTGAAGCAATTGACATTGCTAATGGCGTCCTTCTGTTTCCTGCCTACCTCTGTGACCATCCCATAGATGTACAGGGCCCCTGCCATCTGGTTAAGTCTGCCGTGGTTGTCTTGGGAGTTTCAGAAAAATTACAAGGCAGTCTCCTTTTTTGAGGTGCTTATAATCCAAAGATGGAGTGTCCTCCAGAGAGATAGGACAAACAGCTCATGAACGCCAGGCTTATGCCAGGCAGATTTGGGTTTCAAGTCTTCCTCTCCCACTTTAGGGCTGTTTGAATCAGAATCCCAAATTGCATCTCTCGATCTGACATTTCATCCTCTGCAAACTGAGAATGTGGGTAAGCCCTTTGAGAAGCAGTCATGTCTGGGAAGGAAAAGGACATCACTGAGCACAGAAAGTAGTAGCAAAAACCATGGTAACGATAATGGTAAGGGTGGGATAGAGTGGATTATAAGAAAAATTATAAAACATGCCATGCGTGTCTGATAGGCATTTGAAAAAGAGGGAACCCTTTGGGGCTAAAATAATAATGAAAATATCTCTTAGAGTATAGAAGGACCTACGCAAATTTTAAAATCAAGTGTAGGATTCGTTAGGGTAGGTCAACATGTAGACAGTCCAAGTGGACATTGTAGCCATGACTCACAGGAGCATTCGATCTGCCCTGTGACCTGCTATAGTATTTCATTAAAGGAATCTTGTTTAAATGTATTACTTCACCAGGTGATTAATGAAATCCCGAGAGCTCCTTTGGAGAGACAGCCATTGGGTAGGCATCCAGGTTTAGTTTCTCAGCAACCTCTTTCAATTGTTTGGTTCTATTATATTTCAGAGGTAACACCCTAGGATATTGGGAATGGTAAAATTTAATGCTGAAGGTTGGGGATAGAATTGACTTTGTTAATCCCTTGATCTAAAATAAGAAGTCTATACTGGATTATCTGGTGAGACTTCATAGAATCAGTATCCTGAAATATGGAAAAAGAATGCAAGGAGAAGAAGATAGATGGCAAATTAAGATGACTGGCCTGGACCCTTGAAAGAGAAGTCAGGGTTCTTGAGTCACTGGATGCAGGCAGCCTGTAGAGCTGAAAAGACAAAGTAATTGCTTCCGTCCAAGAAGAGGCCAGTAGTATCTTAATATCGATCCCCCATGAGTATACTGAACAAATGAATTCTAGAATTGCAAAATAATACATTTGAGTCGCTTTAATCCATCCACATTTACTGATTGCTCATAGCAGTAATAGACAGTAATGCAAAAACATTTCCTTGATGCTGATAGTCTACACTTCTGTTCAATATTTAAACTTTTGCCCTCATATTTTGGCTTCGAGAGTGTTCTCATACTTTAGAGAAGCATTTGTTTCTGTTCTTTCTTTAAGTTGTACATTAAAAGTCACATGACAATGGAATCTATAACCTGCTATAAAGAAATGACTCTAATCCTAGAATTCTATGTAGATGAAGGGCTTTGTAGTCATGAAGATGAAAAGAGGAGGAGAAAAATAAGTGGGAAGAAGGGGAGAAATTAAACAAAATGCTGGGAGAAAGAAGGCAGAGTCAGAGATGCCATGGAGCTGCCAGAGGGGAAAGACGCGAGCTGCCAGCTGGAACCACTCTTGCCAGTAGGCAACGAACCTCATGGTAAAATACAAAATAATGGAGAAGTTTGATCCTAGATGTAAGAGCTAGCTAGCAATACACTTAAGCTATTGGCCAAACAGTATTGCAAATGATATAGTTTCTGAGTGACTATTTTGAGTCAGAGCGGTCAGGAAATAAACAAGCAGCCTCCCACTACACATCTATCCTGTTTTATCATTTGAGTTTTATTTTATATCATGTAAACAGTCCTCCTTCTAATGCCATCACAACATGAAGTATGTTGTTTCCATTTGATCTATGATTGGGGACGGTATTAATGTGTCTCATAGGTTTTCCCACCATCTACACAAGTCACTGGCGCTACTCTTCCTTAGGAGGACAAGTTTGGAGCAGGGTCTTGCTCCATGGCTCTGGACAGTCTATTTTTCCTCTATTAGTGAGGAATTAGAGGGATGGCCATTTGATTCCATGGAACTAACTATTCAGCATTCAGTTCCTACTCATCTGCAGTTGACATTCGACTCAATCCATGATTGCAAGTTGTAACTGTGCCTTTCTCTGGGTCCTTCACTTGCATTCTGTGCAATACTTCTCCCCCCATTTTTTTTATTTCTAATTTTAACTTCTTTGTTCTTATTTTGTATAATGATTTTACAATGTTGCCATCCTGATTTTGCTGGTCAAAACTTGTAAGGGAGTAGCATGCGTATTTTCCTGTTTGCTGTTGAAGGGGAATGTCATATCTTCTCCTGAACATTTCTTGCCTTTTCCCAAAGTAAAATCACTTTCAAATTTTGAAGTGTCTTCCTCAGAATAGATGGGGTATTACCAAGCCTTTTGGAGCATGTGTAATATTACCTTTTGCTCTTTGCTCAACTCACATTTCTTTGGTTGTTTTGTTGTCATTGCTGTTGCAAAAAAAAAAAAAATCAATAATTGAGTTTCAAATTATTTAGACAAGGAAAGTCTGTGTCCCAGTAACCCTCTGGTCCTGAATAGGTCTTCAACTTCTGTGGTACTTTGTCCCCATCATCCGCCCTGGCTCACATTCATTAGAGCACTGGTTCTCAATTTTCCCATCCTTTGACCCTCTTAATACAGTTCCTCATGTTGTGGGGACACCCAACCATAAACTTATTTTCATTTCTATTTCATAACTGTAATTCTGCTACTGTTAGGAATTGTAACATATATCTGATATGCAGAATATCTGATATACAACACCCATAGGGTCATGTGTCCATTGCTTTATGCATTTAAAGACAGAATTTAAGGGAAAGGTTCAACGTCCCCTGGAATTCAAAGGTAATTGGAAGACAACATACAGAACTCTTGGATTAAAGCATGTTTTAGCTTCTTCCATCTCAGACTGCTGAATCCTAACTAGGGATTCTTTCTCTCTGATTCATGTTCTAGAAAAACATAAGTCAAGGTTTGTGACTTAACTCCACCGTTATGAAACCTGACAAACGAGAGAAATTTTATTTTGTTCTCTCGGAACAAATTGGGGTACCTAACATTCATTGTTCAGATTTTAATCACATATTCAGAAGAAAATCATGCACACATTCTGAATCTTGAACACCGTTCTTGCTTCTTTTTCATGGAGTAGAGAAAATAATAACTATGCTCCCAATACACATTCTAGGACCTATTTTGTGTTCTCTCTTTATCCCAGGTTCCATGTCTTATACAGAGTTTTAAAAAGCCTGTAAGTTAGATAGATGGGCTAGAGAGAGGAAAATGTGAATTCCTGCCTTATCACTTACTAACTCAGGAGAGTTGAAGAATTATTAAAAAATATAAAATTGGATCAGCCCTCAATTTTCTCACCCGTGTAAGAATTACAATAAAAGCTGTACTATTCTATCACTTGACAAATGAAGATCATTCATTGTAAATATTCAACACATTTTATGGCCTGTATTTGTTGACTATTTAGTTTACTAAATAGACATGTAACAGCTTAGCCATCGGGACCTGGGAGTAGCAACCTACCAGTGGAGAGAATAATGGCCAAATAATATTGACATGCCATCTTCTTGTGTTTGTTTTTCTATTCCTCCCATGGGTTTTGAGCACCGCTAATAAGTGGCTATAAGAATATTTGTACAGAACTTTCTAGTTGGTTTCTTTGCTTTGAGTGATGAGGGTTATTTGTCTGGCCGAGAGTACTAAAGTGTAAGACTGTGTCTTGCTTTGCTGCCTTGCCACCCTGTCAATGTGATAGAAAGCCAAAAGCTTCTGTGTTGATCTACTTGGTTGTAGGCAGATTAATAGACACACGGGACACTTGTTTCCATTCCAAGTTCAATGAAATTCATGTCTCTGATTTGATCCTTTATTGATTTCATAGATTTAGACAGTTTTGAGTCCAGCCTTTCACGGTGCTGATGAAGTGGCTGGGGCCATGTCAAGTACAGAGTAATTCACTCTACATGAATTGTCAGGGACAATCCAACTGAGTAAGATATAAAACCTGACAGTGTGCTCCCCCCTTACGAAATATGCCATTTATGAAATAGGCACTGGCTATAACAAACAATGCTGCTATGAACATTGTTGAACACATGTCCTTGTGGTACGATTAAGCAGCCTTTGGGTATAGACCCAAAAGTGGTATTGCTGGATTTTGAGAAAGGTTGTTTCCTAATTTTCTGAGAAATCACCACACTGACATCCAAAGGGGCTGTACCAGCTTGTACTCCCACCAGCATTGTAGGAGTGTTCCATTTTCCCCACAAGCTCTCCAGCATAAGTTGTCATCAGTGTTTTTGATCTTGGCCATTCTTACAGGTATAAGATGGAATCTCAGAGTTGTTTTAATTTGCATTTCTCTGATGGCTAAGGATAATAAGCATTTCCTTAAGTGTCTTTCAGCCATTTGAGATTCTTCTGTTGAGAGTTCTCTGCTTAGGTCTGTAGTCCATTTTTTTATTGGATTATTTGTTCTTTTGACAACCAGTTTCTTGAGTTCTATGTGCTACATTTACACAGTGGAGTACTACACAGCTGAAAAAAATAATGACATCCTGAAATTTGCAGGCAAATGAATGGATCTAGGAAACATCACATTGAGTGAGGTACCCCAGACCCAGAAAGATAAATAAAATGTGTACTCACCCATAAGTGATTTTTAGACATAAAGCAAAGAAAACCAGTCTACAAATCACAATCCCAGAGAACCTGGACAACAATGAGGACCCTAAGAGAGAGACACAGATGGATCTAATCTACATGGGAATTAGAGAAAGGCAAGATCTCCTGAGTAAATTGGGAGCATGGGGACCTTGGGAGAGGGTTGAAGGGGATGGGAGAAGAAATGAGGGGAGCAGAGAAAAATGTAGAGCTCAATAAAATCAAGAAAGAAACAGGCACTGAAGAAAGATCTACAGAGGCACTAAGTAGATATTGTTCCTCTGTTTAATAGAAACAGTATCAGCTTCTGAGAACAGCCCTCGGGAACCTCAATGTTGGGGAGACAAAGTCATTAAAGCTACACCAGTTATATGAGTGACAGGATTTATTTATCAACAAAGAAGAAACTGAGCATCCCTCCTATTTTACACTGTCCCCAAAGCTCTTTTCCGATTGGTGCAAGATGGTACAGACGGTGCACAATCTAGGCTTCTTTTCATATTGTGTCAATGTTTGCTGAGTCCCTTAGTCATGGGGCACACTGGGTTCTGGTCCTTTGTAGGCTGGGATGGCAGAAGAGAAATACAGTGTTTATGAGTTCAAGAATTTACATCTGAAACAGGAACCAGAGTTCTAAAAGAAAAGTAGAAACAAACGCCACAGTAAATACACAGATCAGTGGGAGAGGCTGTGGGATGATTTCACGAGAGACTAATGGCTAAGACAAGAATAAAAGGTTAATAGGTACTTCAAGATGCTTTTTGTTTGAATGTCTGAGATTCAGTAACTAAATGCCAGAGCAAAGGAACTGAAGCTTAGCATATGCAGCAATTTTATCTGCACCTTGCTTAGGTTTTCTACTCTCATCTGGTACATTCTGTAAACGCTTGATAAAATATTATCTTGCAGTTGTAGCGAAAGGAATAAACAACTCTGTGGTATCACTGTAATCACCAGAGGAGAGCTGCGTGATGGTTGCATTGCCTCTCCAGCATTTTCTCAAAGCCTCTCTGCACAGTTTATGGGTGTTGTGAATCATGTAATCTGAAGTTCTGCAAGCCTCTGTGATCAGAGCCTTCCCTTGGTAGGGGAGAAATGACCTCTGATAATGGCTTTCAGATAGCCATTCCGCACCCAAATGAGCAGAAGGAACTCAAACTGAAGAAATAAGCGGGATGGATGGCTTCAAGCAGGGAAATTGTAAGGGAATTCAACCTAGGGGTAAGACCAAATCAGAACCCAAATAGAAGTCCTCAGGCCACACTGAATTCTTAGAAGTGCCTGGTGATTTTCTTTTAGACAGAGCCTTGCTGTTTTCTCCAAGCTGACCTTGAACTCCTGGCTTCAGGAGGTCCTCTTATCTTAGGCTTCCCAGGGACTGCAACTATTGTTTCACTGACTAGAGATTTTGGAGAACTCTAAATGATATTTCTCCATTACAACTGACTCCGGTAAACCCTCTCTCACTTGTTTATTTCCTGATATCTCCTGAGTCTACAAAAACTTATTCAATTAGCAACAGCATAAAAGGAGATGAGTTGAAGGTCAATTGAAAGTCAAATGTACCTTTGTAGCAAGTGGCAACAATGATAAATAAAAAGATGAATGTAGAATTGTATGCTTCAAGGAGAAATTTGTCCCCTAATGCCCCCTTTGCTATTGTTTGCCAAGTCTTGGGCACCGTAGTGACTCACGCTAAGGATGTGGTTCTCGATTTTGCTCTGAGCTGTGAAGTCCACACTGAGGATAGACTTCTCGGCTCTATCTCACCCCTCCCGTTGTGTGAATTTGAATAAATTATTTAACCTCTTAAAGCTTCAGTTTCCATACGTGTAAGAGTAACATACTGAGATATCTGTTTCACGAGCTAATCTCTTTGAGTGGGTTGTTGCGGTGATATATGTTCGTGTTTATGCTATAAAAATGAGCAGCAGTGAGTGAGGTGTGGCGGTGAACACCTGTAACCCCAGAGCTCTGAATTGGGAGGCAGGGGCATCAGTTGAAGGCCAGCCTCTTATGAAAACAAAACAAAATAAAGAGATTGTCTCATGAAGACCCACATGAGAAAAGTCTGGTCCTCGGTTTCATGCTATCTCAACACAACAGAGACCTTTAAATGATGGGCGAGCTCTTCTTGTCACTGAGAATGTGCTCTTGAAGGAGGGATAGGGACTTTTATATTTCTTTTTTTATCTGTCTAGGTTTCTTATTTTATTGCTTTGTTCTATCATACAAACCCCCCCCCATCATGATGCACAAACTAACCAAAGATTTCAGACAAATAGATTCAACTAACCATAAGCTGGAACCAAATTCCTAAGACAAACAAAACTTTCCTGTTTGTAAATTGATTTATCTCAGATTACGGGAACAGGGCTGATGACTCGGTTTCCTTTCTGGGATTAGATAATGGACAAAAACAGCTTAAAGGAGAAATGGTGCATTTGACTCACAAATCCGGATGACAGTCCATCATGGTAGGGAACTCACAGAGATGAAAGCTTTGGATAACTGCTTACATCACATCCACAGTCAGCATTGGATTGCACACGTCAGGGCATGGACGGTAGCATTCAGCTTGTGCTCTCCATTATATACGGCTTGGATCCTTTACTCAAAAAAATGGTCCTGCCCACAATAAAGATGGGTCTTCCCCACCAGTTAACTTAAGATAATACCTCACAGACATTCTCAAAGGCTCACCTTAATCCAGACAGTATCTATATGTGTGTACAGAGGCCGGTCTCCTACGTGTCATGCTCACAATGCCATCACAACTGGAAAGTGGGAGTACATGACGGTTATTATCTTCACATCTACTGTGTTTCAGCACAGCTGAGTGTTTACACACATTGTTGTTAACCCGCTCCAGAGCTCAATGCATGGTGGAGCAAAAGCTGTGTCAAGGCTTCCAGGTGGAAAGGTTTAGCTGCTCATAAACTAGAATGCACATAACCAATATCTATCTGCTTACGGAAATACATTTTAGAATAATTGAGACATTATCAAAGGAAATGATGAGAGTTTGGATGGGATTCTTCATGAGGAATCTGGAAATGAATAGAAACACACACACATAAATATAGTTTTATCTGGAGTTTAAGCAAAACAATAATAATTTTGATTATGTTAAGTCACTTTATACCAGAGAAAAAGCTACCAGCTTCCCAGTGCTGGTGTTATAAGCATATGCTACCACAGCCAGATGTTTTTCAAAATATGGGTTCTGGGCATTCAAGTTGGATCTTCATGCGTGTGCAGCAAGCACTTGGGAAGCTGCGCTGTTGTCCTGGTCATATCTCTCACTCTGTTAGCCCAGGCTTTCTGTAGAAACATAACCCACAAAAAGAACATATGATAAAAAGAGATTATTAGATTATTATTAGATTATTAGATTATAAGATTATTATTAGATTGGCATACATGCTGTGGCTTCCTCCACACTGGATTTTCACTCTACAAATAAACACATCTTTTCTCATTTCAGGGAGTTTAGAGCAAGAGTGGATTAGAGGCATGCACACCTTATTAATAGAGACGTCTTTATTCACCTGAATATGATTATTTTCATATTTCTCCTTTAAAACACGAGGGCACAAGAGATTCCAGCAGTTTGCTAAGTAGACAGGTGAGGTGGATACTCCTGACAGGGAAGCAGAATTTGCTTGAATATCCCTGGCCCATTTTCCACCCTGTGGCGCGCCATTTTCCACCCTGTGGCTTTGAAAGCATTATGAAGCATTGATTGCCTAATCTACAGTCACAGCTGGCCCATGGTGAGACCCCACAAGGGGCATTGACTTTGAATGCAGAAAGTAAGGACATCTGTAACTAAGTAACAGCTTTTCATGCTCACTTCAGTCATTATAGCCTCATCTGAAAATTATCGCCATAGAATCAGCTATACTTAGCAGAATGTAGAGCTAGCTGGCTTTACAGTTTTTTTTTTTAAATCAGGCAAAATAAGCTACTATTATTTTTGATTTGGCTTTTCATTCATTGGGAATAAAGCCAAAATGGGTTAGTACTTGTAATCAAACATTTCCAATAATTGTTTTAAGCTTTATCTTTCATCTGATGTACAACATAAACAGAAAACTCCAAAATTATATATATATATATATGATGATTTAACACTTAAGAAAACAGATTTCGGCTAATTTTTTATTGCTGAAAATGGCTAACTGCCAACTATATTTTCATATGCAATATTACTAAAGCAATGTAGTCTTTAATTTTCAACTTCTCTAAAGTTTATTCTTTTATGAAAGAATTTCAAGCAAATTAAGCTGTATTATTTTTCTTCTTCAATGTGGAAAGTTGTGATTTGTTCTTCAGACAATATGGTTATTACTAAAAGATTACTGAAGTGAAATTCAACCTTACAACAAATTGGCTTTAATCTTATATCCAAAATAATAATTATTTTTTAAACCATTTCTTACTCAAGGCCCCACAAAAATGACAAAAAGATCTTTAAGATACCGAGCATGGACTTGGAATTCAAGGAATAAGTTAAAAGAGGTAAGAAAATGATGAACCAAATACTGATGGAGGAGGATGAAATTACCCTGGAGAATGACGTAGGAAAAACAGGGGAGATCTTTGCAGTGCTTTGGCTTAACAGGTGACATTGAAATTAATATTACTGGCAAGGAGCTTTAGAAGTCAGTCACAATGAGCCATCAAAGATGGCTGGAGGTTCAAGATAAAATAATAATTATTAGTGATTCAATGTGGACACAGAAAACATATAAATTATTGACTAATTCGACTTAAAAGGTATTTTTTTGAATTCATAGGTTGTAATATTGAGTGCTCTCTGACCACCAACCTTACAGTGGAACAAAGCTGTTCATTCAATAAAAATAAACCCAGTACGGTTACAGGTTCTAGGCTGAGGTCATCTGTTTTCCTCTTGATTGCTGTATCCTTGTAAAGTCACGCACATATAGCTCGCATTGTTGGAAATTCTTTAGTAATAGTATGGGAGAGAAATACTGTATTTGAAAACATGCCACAGCAGTCATTCAGAAAACAGATCCCCCTTTGAGGCAGCTTCTAAGCATAATAAAACGGAAACTTAGAGCTTGAGTGTTAATCCTTCGAAGAGTGGCTGTAGGCCTTTTCCCATCAGATACGCGGCCCAGTCCACCCTGAAATCCAGGATGGACCGCAGTCCTGAGCACACGAAGTGTATCTCTGCGCATTCCAGTGATGTTCCACACAAAATGTTCATGAATCATGAATATTAAAATATTTTCTGATTTTTTTTGTCCAGGACCCCAAGGATCCTACCCATTCTTCTACCAGAACAGGTTAAAGCTGAGATTTTAAAACATTTTCAAACATTATTCATGTTATTTTTAGAATGTAAACCAGAATTAAGCCAGGTACTGTCTAAGATTTTTAGATCTGACAAAACAACTCCTCCTTCGAGGGCAACTGCAGAATGCAACCTTGTAAATGTGTGAGTGTGTATACTCACATATCCTCACTTGGGAGTGTGCACGTGTGTGCACACGGATGCACGTATGTGGGGACAGAGACCGAAGTGAAGTAAGTGTCTTGCTCATCACCCTCCACGTTATTTTTAAGACAGACTTTCTCGCTGAACTCGGAGCTCATTGATGCTCTGAGAATAGACAAACACATCGCCTCTGTCCTGGATGGCCACTGCACTCCGAGTGTTTCCTTGTCTCCTCCCCCAAAAGCACTGGGGTTACAGGTCCATGGGCCATCATGACCAGCTTTTCCTGTGCTTTCTGAGCATCTAAACTTAGCTCCTCACACTCGAGTTGCAAACAAAACCATTTTTCCAGCCGTTTAATAATGTATTCTTTAAAAGCAAAAATCTTTGGAGGCTAGGAAATAGGAAACAATCTTAGCATCCAGAGGCTGAGGCAGGCAATAGAAAGCTTGAGGATAACCTGAGCTACAGAGCGAATGTGAGTTAGCCTGGGCTATATATCAAGAGCCTGTCTCAAAAGACAAACAGCCAAAGTAATTTTAAGGGTCATTTCCCTGAAATGTTAAATCATGCACATGTGTAACACAAATGGAAGTCATTGTAAAAGTGATTATTAACCCACAACTCTAAAAATGATATAGAAACACAGAACTTAGAGATGACCTGGGCACTGTTGTCTTATATAAATTTTCACAGAGGTGATTTAAATTTTATGAATTGCAAATACAGTTTGGATTATCTCTCTGAGTTTGTATGTATTATTCATGGATGCAGAACACATACCACTGGGAAGAAAGGAAAATTTCCTAACTCAATGTAAATTAAACTTCCTTTGCAAGCTTCAAAAATAGTGATTATTGAATCAATGGTGATACACCATAGGCTCTTTTGTGACAATTCCTATAAAATGCTTCTTAATAATGCAATTAAAAAATTGTCCTTTTTAAGATTGAGTGCAGGATTTCTTACATGTGCTCTGATTCCAATTGTCATGTTTAATCATACAATGTCTAGGATTTTTTTCACTCCTCAGAACAAGCTTTTGCATGTCCTTGACAAAATAATAATGATGATGATGATAATAATAATAACTCAAAGACAAAGGCATGAGGCAACAAAAAATAAAAACTAAAATGGCATGTACATGTGAAAATTAGTGAATGGCTGGAAACAAGTTTGGGATGCAGGATGCTACACAGCGTTAAGTGAGGCACGGTCTGAGCGATTTGAAGTTGGACTTCCCTAAGTCTCAGGAAACAGACCAGAGTCCCAGAGTCGTTATGAATGTAAGTCTCCTGCCACCTGTCTGCCTGCCTCATCTTACTCCCCCCCTCCAGCTCTCTCCTAACTAGAAAAAATAAGGAATTTATTTCCATCTCCTATTTCACAAAGTCTGTTTTCACTTTTCTAGAACTGGTTTAGAGGGTGATCCATCTGTGGGGACAAGATAATACTAGTTGGTGGATTTTGGTCACTGACTGCAGGCAGTGTTGACTTGGAATGAGCCTGCAGTAAAAGCAGAAGGAAGAAGGCGTGCACACAAAACAGCCCTGGCTCTTGGGGCATTCTGAAAAAAGGAGACAAAATGGCTTTCTTACTTAGGGATTGCAAAGCCCTCTGTTCTCACCTGTCTCATAGAGTGGACTCTAATTTTTTTAAGAAGATATTAGAACCCATGACTACCTCGGCTTGTCGTTTAACACCAAAGGTAGAAGAGAAAGCCTCTTTGTTTCTAGGTTGGAACATAGACTGGATTTTGCCCCCTGAGAGCTTCAGCTTGTTCAGCCTCTTTTATCACTGAGACGGGTTTCCTTGTGTCAGAAGCACCCACAGCAGGTGACAGAAAGCCCGTGGCTGGTGGCAGCATGCACCAGATGTCCATTGGAAGCAGACACGACCAAAAGAACCTAAAAGAAAACATTTGGGGAATGGAGGAGACACTGGTGAGAAGTTACTCAACATGGATTTAAAGAAACATAACCACCATCTTAGTCTATCCACAAGAGAATTTCATGTTCAGAGAAATTATTTTACATAGCATATTTTTTTTTTCTAATTAAATTGAACAAACCAATGACATGCCAATACAATGAACAGAGTAAACACCACGTAGAGCTTCGTTCACCAAACAGAGCTTTGGACCTGACCATAGTGCCCTGACAGGTAGCTGGGCTGTGTCTCTAGTTGGTGAAAAGTCCTTCAGAACAGGACATGACTGGTTCCTCAATGATATACCGAGGGAAGAGAGAGAACACACTCTCCCACTTCGGCAGTAAGTCATCCACCACCCAGGAAGGTCCTTAAGAGGCTCTGGAATTAATGTTTACCAACCATTTTAATATTTTAGGATTAGAAAGGGCAGAACGGAAAGAAGAGGCTGAGCTGGAACTTGGAAGGAAGTCAGAAATCCAGCCCCACTAGTCTAACAGCTTGTTTTCAACATTTATTTAACCTCCTCTCTATCAAGAAACTTGAGCCTGCTCCGAGGAAGTTTATACTAAAGGAAATGGAGAAAGTGTACTTTGTTTTTGAGTTGTTTGGTTCAGGCTCCTGGGTGGCAAGGGTGTGCATTTTCTAATTATGAAAGTTTGCTCAGCTTGTAGAGATGTTGTAGATTTCAACCCTATAGCTGACCAAGCCTGGGTAGTCTGCCATGCTGTCTTGGAAAAAGCAAATTCTGTGAGAGCCCTTGAATCATCTTAAATTTTGTCCTTGAAATAGTTATAAATGGACTTGGCCTCTGGCCAACACAGGCCAGCGAAGAGAACAGGCCAGGGGGAAATGTTTTTGTCCATGCTGGAATGACCAGCTGTCACTGCGTGCCAACAAGCGGAGGGTACAGAATTGCCGGATCTGTGGGAATAAGCAAACAGCCCTGTTTTCTCAGCAGAAACTCGTTTCACCATGCTGCATGTTGACAATTGTGAGCTATATTTGCAAAGTGGTTTGTGTTCCAGCAAAGAATCCACTAGGGTAGGGGCAAATATTTACCCCACCAGGTCTCAGGAGCCACCCCACAGAGCTCACTCCTCACAGAAACTCAAGTTAACATATTTCAAAGTGCTGGGTTGAGCATTTGCTGGCACATACACACACGCACACACAAAATGTTCTGTAATTAATGTTTATTTCAAAGCCAGGGTGATATAAGTTACTAATTACATTGATACGAGAAAAGGTTTGGGCATTCCGACGTGAGGGAAAGTAAAGGTTATAGGCGTAACTGTAAAGTATGTAATCCATGGGGTTGTTTAAATTATCTTGATCCGACCCTACATTAGCTTTGATTCAGTCTGGTCTTTAGTTGATCTGTGTTTAAAACAGCTTCCTAACAGTTAAGAAAACTGCTGGCTTTAGTCCTGAATACTAAAGATGTCAATGTAAGTACGTGTAACTAATTCAATATCATTTCAGGGCTGCATTAAAATCACTTTATAGTCCATGTTAACGTTTGGGACCTTGATACATAGGAGCAGTTATAGTACGTAGTAAAGCAAGCACACTTTTTAAAATTTAAAGAAATGAATAGAGTATCTTCTTTCTCCCTCTAAGTTTTAAAAAGGAACTATCTTATTAGTTATGTTGTTTCCATATTATATGACATATATTTATGTTTATATTTATTTTACTGTTTATAACAGTCTAGAAAATAGTAAGGACTGATATATATATAATGCATATCAATATCCAAGCATGTACAAGGGTGATTATTTTTAACAGCTTTTAAATGGAGAGTCTAGACCATTTGTTTCATAGACAGTTCTCATAGTGCTCATGCCACATTTGCTATGTCCTGGTCTCTCTTCCAAGCACGTACCACAGACTGACCTATTTAATGCTAAGGCAAACTTGTGGGTTGCAACCACTTTCTGAACAGAGATATTTACGTTCTGGAAACATTACGGGAAATACAGATATTTACATTATGATTATAAAGTATCAACATTACAGTTATGAAGCAGCAACAGAAATAATTTCATAGTTGGGAGTCATCACAGCATGAGGAATTGTATTAAAATGCTCTCAGCATTAGGAAGGCTAAGAACCATTGTGATAGGTGGATATCTTTGGTATATCTACTTTACTTGATGGAGGCCCTGAAGCACAGAGGATTTACAAATTGCCCAGATCGCACAGTCTACTAAGTGGCATAACTGAGATTAAAGCCCTGAGTGTCTTCATAGAGACTTGGCTACTTTGCTAACCTGGCAGTCAAGAGGGGAAATCTCTCCCTGCTTTAGAATGAAGCCACACCCTTTCAAGTCTCTCCTCTACCACCTTGTTAAGCATGCTTCTTGTTAGTTGGTGCTGCAACACCATTATGATTGACGTTCATTATGGTGAACTCACAGGAAAGCCCTGAGTTCCATTTTAGCCAGGAATGACTGCATTGTACTTAAAGTGATATTCATAGTTGAGAGGGTAACAGTGAACATAATAGAATTCGCCTTTTAAAATATGCTGTTAACTCGAGCTCCCTGCTCCAACATGCCACATCAAAGAAAGACAGAGGAGTTCGGAAGCTTGCTCTCAGATGATTACTTTTGGCTTACTGAAAATACCAGAGCTGGAAGGGAGGACTAGAGAGGGGCGCAGTCATTCAGAGCATGTGCTGTTTTTGCATAAGACCTGAGTTCAGCTCCCAGCATTCACATGGTAGCTCATAAGCATCTGTGACTCCATTTCCAGGGGATTTGATGCTCTCTCCTGGCCTCTCTGATTGCCAGATGCTCTCTCTCTCTCTCTCTCTCTCTCTCTCTCTCTCTCTCTCTCTCTCTC
>NC_022021.1:56934422-56971310 GCF_000317375.1 Microtus ochrogaster
AAAAAATAAAATAGCAATGTGTTTACTCTCTCGATAAGGAATATTACTGGCCTGGGTAATACTACAAGTTTGACATCTCTCAAGCCTTCCCCTCAAAGCCGTTTGCAGCTTGAATGTAGGAGAGCAGAGTGAGGACAGACTGAGGACTGGGAAGGAAAAAGTCCAAGAACAGTGTGAAAGAATGCTTTGTTTACTTGTTTGTTCTCCTTCTAACCTCCAGTGCTCTGGTGACCGAGACCTCTAACACTCTCATTTGTGGTCTTGGAGTTCTTTAGAGACTTGTCTATTATACCGAGTCTTAGTTCCTTTTTGGCAAATGTCACACAACACAGCATGGGGCTAAAATTCTATCCATCCACCCAGTTTTTCTATGGAAACACAATCCTCATTTAACAAGAGAAATATCTATATTTGGGGCTTATATTCTACATTATGATTATGATCGTGATGAATTTAAGCATTTCAAAAAGCACGGTGACATGCTACCTGCAGCGTGGGGAAGGATCACTTCCCGGGTGGTGGTTATCCTTTTTAGTATTAGGCAGACATCTAGTCCCCAGTGTCTAACTCATGGGCATGGGGCTGAGGCTTCAGCTCAAGTTTGTAAGAAATATAACTCCTTCTCTTTGAGGACTTGGGTTGTGTTCTTGGTTTGTTTGCTGTTTGTTTTATAGCCATAATCCTACCAGGCTAACAGGACTTTTAGATCACACTCCCTTTAAGAATGTTATCATCCTTCCTTCCTACTTTCTTCCAGTCAACCTTGGTGCAGGGACAGTCTTTTGGGAGCTTCCCTGTTTGTGGAGATAAGAGAGAGCCAAGCTCACACTGCCACCTTCTTGTGTTCCCCAAAGAACACAGAGAAGCATCTTTTGACATGCTGGTATTAATACTATTCTCATTTCTTTGAAGGAAGCCATTCTTACCACACTTGCAACCCCATTTTCCAATCTTTTCTGTTTATTTTAACCTCTCAGCAATGCATCGGAAGTGTCTATAAAGGCTTGGGCTTTTGCAATGCAAAAGTCACTTCCAGCTTTAGTTGCAAACGTGAGGAGACATCTAGGAGTAAAGGGGGAAAGTCTGTGAAAAAAATATGGGGTAGTATTTCAAAACATGGCTCTGGTCCATATACTGATAGGCAGTGGAGCTTGGCTCCAAGAGGACAGACTCTGAATCCAGGCCTTAGCAACTTACTTCCAATTGCTCACCTACAAACCGAGTCACCTTGACTATATTCTGAGTCTGTGCCTGTATAGTAAAATGTGGGTGATGCCAAGGAGATCATGGGATTCCTACAACCATCATGTATTGTTTATTAGACTTCTGACACAAATAAATCCCATGGTTCAATTAATTACTGCTATTGTGACTATGATCAAAAGTCATGTTGGTCATTTATTCTTCGTAGCTAAGACAGAGGAAAAACCTCAGCTTCTCTTTAATCATTACCCGGATTTGTCTTAGTTCTTTTTACCATTTTGGAATCAGTGTGCAAGTGGAGTGTGATGTGTTCTCAGACTCGAGAAGGATTTACTTCAGTTTCAGGAAATAGCTGAGGGCTTTCAGTTAAAAGCTCAAGGCTATTACATTAGAAAATGCTTTAATTTTCTCTCAGCAAAGGCAGCAGAGACCATTCTTATTATTTCTCATGGGGAGTTGCAGTATCCTGAGAGAGATTCTTTGGGAAATAAGAAAAGTCCTCTGCAGTAACTTTATAATCATATGCACATTCAGAGATTTATTTGCAGGGACAATAGCATAGACACATCATGCTCTATTAAAGGGCTGGCCAAGAGCAACACATTGTATTCACTGACTTTCAGCCATCCTAATTCAAATATTACCACTTTGCCATTTTCAAGCTGCAAACCTTGTAGGAAAGGCAATTCTCCATTAGAAGGGTGATTTTTGATTCATAGCTTTCAATCAAATATTTATGTAGCTTTCATGTTACCCATTTAATTTTTACAGCATTATGGGGAAATAATGATTGTGTTAAAAAGAAAGGCAGAAGACCAGGAAATGATTTATTACAAATCAGAATGTTGCAAATCACTACCATAAAAAAAAAACCACGGTTTGATGACATGAACTGGCTAGTCCCAAGCAGCGACTAGTTCATTAAAACTCGTGATTAATACAGCTTTAAAAGAGAACACCATAAAGCAGCTACTTCCCCCAAAGTTCTTCTTTAGCTTCTGATCATATCTAATGTCCCATGATTGGCCTCTTGCTACACACAGCCAGCCTGTCTGCCATGGGCAATTCCAACACCCTCCCCACTTTTTATCAGCAGTCAGAGGATTCAAACAAAATGTAAGCCGTATCTGTGATTTCTGATGGCCCCCACTCTAACAGTAAGAACCAGAGATTGTGCTATGATCCACAAAGCCACAGCCTCAGTCAGACCTGCCGCTCTTCAGGGTCACCCTTTGCACAAACAGCAACCCCTGCTCATAAGGATGCCTTTGGCCTTTGAGAACTCTCAGCTGGGTGATTTTTTCTCGTAGGCATATTGTGTTCTTTCTGCTGTCTTATCTTTAGACCAAAGTAACCTTTGCAATTAGGTCTTTCCCACCCCATAAATGTCTAATCATCCCAGTCGCTCCCTTTCTTTTCTATTTTCCATTAATTCAGTTCTCCTCTTGGTACTTACCGTAATCAATAGACTTTGTATGAAAAAGGTACCTCAACAAAAGGGAGGGATATTTCTCGGTACTGTTCATTGCAAAATCCCTAGTACCAGGCATGCATTCAGAACTCAACAAAATGCAGTCTCATGAATGAATGCTCATTCCATGTTTGGGAATGTGTTAAGACCCCTTGAGGGAGTATTTTATTTAATTTGACTACAGTTCTAAGAACTGATTTATATTTTATTAGGATGATTCTGACTGGTAGTGATAAGTCATTGGCAAATAAGTTGACAGAGTAACTGTAGAGGGGGGGTGAGAAGTACTCAAATATGTAGCAAAAAAAAAACCTCAACAAAATGAAAACAATGAACTAGTGTTAGAAGGAGGTAGAGGACTGAGCAAGCTCGGTGGTTCAGGAACTGGGTTTAGATGACGAAGTTCATTCTTATGTTCTCGGCTTTACTGTACCTACATTGTAGACCCTGAAAGAGCCAGTAAGGCTTCAGAGTGATTCTTGCCCATAGCAAACTGTCAGTTCAACTCCTGATTCTTAGAAAGACGTGGTTTATACATATATAATCAGAAGTTGTGACTTAATGAGATATTGTAAAACATGCAAGACATCGTTAGGTAATGTGTTGGTTGGTGTAATTTAACTACCCAGGAACCAACTACTGTGTGTGTGTGTGTGTGTGTGTGTGTGTTTAAGATAGGCAGACAGACAATAGGTTAGAGACACATGATAGATAAAAGACTAATAACTTGTCTATGTCTATTACATGCATGAAAAACTTGAATTATTATTTTATTTGTTTTCTTTTGCTAAAAACACAAATGAAAATATTAAGAAATAGATCTTGTTGTCTGCCTAAGGTAAATTTTGAAAGAAAAAAAGGGGGAGATAACAAAGGAGAAATCACAGACAAACTATAAATACCACACTGAAGGTTGTGTGAATTTCATAAATCATTTCTTTAAGTTCCATAAAATTCTGAGGAATGTGACATTTTTGGATTTGGTGTGTAATTAATTTGACAACCTGAGCCAATCCTTTGAGTTGCCCTGGAAACCAATTTTGGTAACATAAAGAAGTGCTAGCTGTTAATTGGTATTCAGAGTCAGTAGCTGGTGTCTTTGCTTCTGTCTCCATGGTAACCTAGCTGTCACGTTTTCATCCCTAACACAGTGCATGTGTCTTAATGCACATGTTTGTAGTCTCTGGCACAATGTCTTCTTATTATCTGTGAATGTGATCATTTGGGTGATGTTAGGATGATTGTTGAAAAGTGCTTGCTCCAGGAAAATCTATTTTGTTATCTTTTCTCTATCCTTTACATGTGCCAAGAATTCACAGCATTCATTTTAGAAGATGTATGCATTTGTGTTTACTGGTTGTCTATGCAGAGTTAATTCTCTCTCTCTCTCTCTCTCTCTCTCTCTCTCTCTCTCTCTCTGTGTGTGTGTGTGTGAGAGAGAGAGAGAGAGAGACAGAGACAGAGAGAGACAGAGAGAGAGATCTGTGTATTTAAATATAAAAATAGGGTAAAGATGCATAAATTAGGAATGGTTTCTCAAGACTGTTTATCTGAGAGCTGAGGTAATAAATATTTATTTGAGGAATAGATGTCAAAATAGCACTTTCTTCTTTGTCAAAATGCAAGTTCTACTATTTTAAATTATATTTTCTCATTTTTCTATTTATTGAACTGTAATTTGCTTTTAATATTTTACATTTTCACTAATCTTTTCTTGATCCTTGAATGTATAAGCAGTTACCTAGATAGTCGGTTAGTCTGTAGCATTATGCTAGAAACAAGTGGAATTATTTGGATGATGTATAACAGCCCCCTTTCAGACTCGCATCCATACTTAAACAAATCCAGCTTTATCTGTCAACATGAGGTTTAATGTCTGGCCTTCCCATGTATGCGTTTTCTGACCACTAAGGAGAAGAGAAAATTTATTAGCAAAATTTAAAAAAAACAAATTAAAAATAAGACATTATGCTCAATTTTCTGAGCCAACCAACTGTATAGGAAATCATCAATGTTCATCTGTTTTCACCATGTAAATGTTCTTAGCATGATTGGTTTCAAGCTTCATTTATGAAACTATATAGAGACACTGGTGATCATTGTTCACAAACCAACTCCAAAACTCAGGCACTCACTTTCAAAGCTTGTTGTGAAGCTTCGATAAGCTTGCTCGGATAAGATGCTAGCACCAGAGATGTTAATTCTTTGTCTTCTCAATATCATCACTTTTGTTATTCAAAGAGGTAGTACTTTTAGAGAGCTATGGCTCACGTACTAAGCAATACATGCATTTACTTTTCTGTTTTTTAACGTATCTCTTGATGGACCCCCATATCCAATAGCTACTTTTTATGATGAATTTGCACATGTGATGGTGTCAAAATCCACCCACGACTCTTGGATACTCCTCTGTTCATATTGTGGATTCCATTTCTGCTCCTTTGGACTGTGGGTTGTGCCAGTGACTTGTTTCTATGAGTAGTCTGTGGGCAGAAATGATCATTTCTAAAACTGTATCTTTTAAAAGTATTTTTATTTTGCCCTTGGTCTTCAGAAATTCGACTTTGGAAGAAAGAAGCTGTCAAAACTGTTGGCAGCTTGACTAGGCCTTTTGCTCCATGGGAAGGTCAGTGTGGACCGGAACAGAGTTCTCCAGGCAACAGTCATGTCAGTGAGCAATCTTGGAACTGACTGTGACCCAAAGCAAGCCTTTAGCTATATGATGCTATAGTTGGCATATTGACTACAAGTTCACCAATGGCTCTAGTCCCAAAGCACCAACTAAGCTGTTAACGAACCCTTAGCCCACGGATATGGGAGGATTATTAATGCTTACTGCTTTAATCCACTACATTCTGAAATTATTTGTCATACAGCAGCAAACAATGCAGCATATCTCACAGTAGACCAAGAGCAAAAGTGGTTCATTAGCATTAGGGTTTAATTATGGAATAGAGAGAGCATGCAGGAGAACACATTAATATTCCTAAGCATTGACAAAGTGCTTATATGCTACCAAGAGGAAGCTGTCATTTGAATTCACTATTAATGACATATTTACTGGGCATTAATGGCTTATCACTGTAAAAGGAGCTTCTGTGGTGCGTAGGTATTTGAAGTCGTTTTCTGGTAATGAGCCATTTTATCAGCCTTGATCTGGGCTGTCTGTGGGAAGATGAGCTTATGTATAACCCAAAGGTCAACTTGATTAGATTCCTGGAAGTGTGTGAGGTTAATTAACAGTGTGAAAGCTGTCCAAATTCCTGAAATCTCTGGCAGTAAACTCAAGAGCCATTGCTTGGGCTTTCAGTGTGGTCTTGGATGCAAGAAAATGATGGTTTTATTTAAAGGCAGTAAATCCTCTATTGATTTTCAATAAATATTTAAATAGAGATGTAATTGATAATGCTTTTTTTAAAAAAAACTAAGGTTTTAAATAGGTCTTTCCTTTTCATAGGGAGACCTTCTAAAGAAGCAGATAAATTATTTAAACAATGAAGAATATTCAGCCTAGATTTTTACCTTGGATTTCATACCTTAAACTACAGATCATTTGGCTCAGTGGAAAGAGCGATATGGCAAGTCCCAACATGGTTACTGAGTGGTAATAATATCTCTTAAGAATTCATATTTTAACCTGATAACACATAGCGGCACAGTAATGGTCCTTAGTAATGCTAAATAATGGCAATTTGGAGAAAAATCTGAAGCAAGTCTTAATTATCTAAGTAAAATGTGTTAAAACTGCAAATCACACTTGCAAACACAAGGTGTGAATACATGGAGACCTGCTAGGGCAAAGAAGAAAAAAGAATGAAAGCAAGATGAGTTCATTCTCCAAGTCTTTAAGTCAAAGATGCTGCACAGATTCTATATAAGATGAAAAGATGAGTCCAGGTGAATCAAACTAAAATATCTTTAACACACTGAACTATTTATAGCTCCCAGAAATGGTCTTCATTCTCTTTTATTTCTATTTTCCTAGGAAGAAGCTTTGGTTTTGCTTTGCTTTTTAACCAAAGAAGAGGATGATCTGATTATATGGTTACTATATTTAATGCTTATCTTTTTGACACAATACATTTCTCCCAGAGTTTCTACTTTGAAGCTAACTGATTTAAAAAATTTGCTAATGGAATAGGCTATTCTCTTACATTCATAACAACAAATGGCCCTATGAAAAAGTTGTTTCCATTTAAGCATCTATTTTATGAACGCCTGAGGACAAATTAGGTCTTTGATGACCAATGATTTCTTAATTATTATTATCGTGAATTTTAAATGAATCAGCCTGTTAGTAGAATTGAGTGATAGATGCATGAAGAAGGAAGTGTATTCTGACATCTGTAGGATTAAGCTACTTAAAGTGAAAAGATCAGTACTAACTTCTATCTTGACTTTGGACTTTGGATAAAGCCCTTGTCTTCCCAGAAATCAGTCTCAGGGGAAGACAGGCATGACTTAGAAGGGTGTATTAAGAAACTAATGGTGCTATGATAGACAGGCACGGTGCTGGGACACAGAGAAAGCCATTAGTTTTTCTCCCGAGATTTGACATGGGGGAGCTCCAAAGGGGTGAATCGCTGTTAGGAACTCAAACTAAACTGCAAGGTAGGAGAGGGAGTATTGTTTAAAACTGTCCACAAGGGGAAGGACCAGAACATGGACATGTACAGGAGAAGGAAAGAAGATATTTAGAGTAATTCTGTACCTCACACTGGGATTTGCTTAAAACAAAATCTATTCAAAGCCCTTTAGAGGACCCAAATAAATGTTTCATCAGCTTCTGCTGTGCTTTCCATCACACAAATAAGCTGGGGTTCCTAGGGACAGCTTCATTGCCAATTCTCTGTGAAGGTAAGACAGGCTTTGGTTTTTTGCTCTTAAAGCAATCTGTCGATAGATTTTTCTAGAACCTTTCAGAAAGCTTCCTACTTTATGAAACATGTTTTATGAACTTGATCAAAATTCACCTTGGTCACAACCTCTTCCTCGTGATATAGTATCAAGGTGTACATTTTAACATGGTGATAACACTGACACTTGCACATTCAAGTTAAAGAAAACCTCCCTGTGCTTTTGATAGTATTTTTTTATTTTATTTCTTTTAATGATGTTTGCCTGCATGTATGTGTGAGGGTGTAAGATCTAGGAATCATAGACAGTTGTGAGTTGCCATGTTGGTGCTGGGAATTGAACCTGGGTCCTCTAGAAGAGCAGCCAGTGCTCTTTTAACTGCTGAGCCTTCTTTCCAGCCCTGATTTTGATGATATTATTGTGAGTTCTATCTTATATTGGGGATGTTATAGCTAGAAAAGGAAGGGCATGGAAGATAATTAAAGCTTATGCTTGTCAGAGGTTGACTGGTAAAGTTGGACAGACTTGGCTATGTAACATGTAAGTCCTTGGCCTTAATTCTGATGTGTGGTACTAACATATTTTTGGGAGGAATGGGGGGAGGGGATAGAAAAATAAAAAGGTAGATGTTAGTGCTTGATTATGAATGAGCACAACAAATTTATCCTCACACAGTATTATGACAGTATTATAACTGTTTGGAAGGGTAAACTCAAATTATCTTCCCAATTTTAAAGCAATTTTACTGTTATTTATGGTTTTATGTGTGGTACGGAGCACTTGAGTGCTACACTTATGGGAGCTAAAGGACAACATAGGCCTCAGGATTTGAGCTCAGGCCATGAAGTCTGTGAACAAGCACATTCTTCTGCTGGACAGTTTGTCCAAACTGGCTTCAAAGTACTAATTTTAATATTCATATGGTTATGGATTCTTCTTTAAGAACTTTCTTCCAGGTATGACATTCTCCATTCCCCCCATTTGAAGGGGAAATATATATTCTTTTCAATATAGACTTTTCTTAACATAAAGCATATTAAATGTTTGGCTATGTTCCAGCTTTTCAGGAAATAAAAATTGATTATAAAGCTATAATGACAAATCAAAAATAGTTAAAGTCACATTGTCATTGAGCTTCCCGCTGTCCTCAACAGACCCTAACTCTTGCAAAGAACAGCATACTTCCCCAGTGGCCGTGATGACCTCTGATAGCGTCTGTTCCCACCCTTGGGTGGGAGGCAGTTTGATCCTTTCTCTCACATTTCCCTTGTCCTATCCATTATTTCTATCCTAAACTTAAAATATCGAAGGCATTTTTGGGGAGCAGAAGGATTTCAAGAAACTCGTTTCCTGGATAGTATAATCGAGATATGATTCCCATCTCTGCTCAGGGCTTTTTATCCTTTGCCCTGACCAATAAAGAATAAAATAACCATGAAATCATCATGCCCTGTGGGTCTCCTCCTGTGTTTCTGTTTATTGTTGTTTAGCAAGGCTGGGCAAGATGTCTGCTTTGGGAAAGGCTTAGCACTGGCTTCTGAAAATTCTTTTCTTGAGCTTTTTGTAGCAGCCTAAAAAGAACAGTCGGTATTATCAGCTCAAGAATATGAGTGAAATTATTGACTATTTGTCAAGTATAAAAGAGCCTCTGGGACATCCCTAGACAAGAGTGGGAAAATCTAATACAGGGCTGCTTTATTTCTTGCTATATTTTCACACTTCCTATTTATAGAGTTAGAAAATAGGTTAAAACAATTAGGAAAAGAAATAATAAATTATTAAGAAGATATTACTTTTCTTCATTTCTTCTTTTACTTTTTTGTTTAATTTTAAATTCAGCCTTCACTGAAAAAAACTTTACTTCCAATTAAAATCACCTTTTGATTTCTTTCTTTCTTTCTTTGTGTGTGTGTCTGTGTGGTATCAGGATGAGAAAATATCTGTATCACTAAGATGACTCCTCTGGACCATATCTTTCTTACCTGACAGAAAAGAAACAATGTGGATGAATAGAGTGTGACCCACTTCCCCTCCACTTCCCCTGTGTGCAGCAGCTCCAAACAGATGAAGAAATAAAACCTGGGCAAACATAATAAAGAGGTCAGGAAAATTGGAGGAGGCCAGATGGCCTGTTGCTCAAACTAAGAACACCGGGTTCCTGGGAGCTGCCCGTTAACACGTGAGTACTCACAGAAGTAACAACAGAGACTGAGTGTGCTTTTTAAAAAACACAGTTGAGGCTGGATGATCTGACGGTGTTCATCGTCAAATGGAACTATTTTCAACAACTAATATATTGTTACTTGTTGGGGAGGAACTCTAGCATCAGGTGACTGAAAAAGCCGACTAGGAGGCAACAGAAATCCCAATCTAAAGCTGTAAATCTCACAGATGACTTCGCATGCCCTCTGCTCTTCCACCCCTTCCCTTCTACCAGCTCTTCTGAAGGCTCTGATATCAGACCCTGCATATCTAGCTGTAAACCTGCTCAAATGGGCTTCTTTCTTCTTATATTGACATTAGCTTGTTTTTGCCAAGCTAATGTTTCGTTTGCATTTGCTATTGCATAAAACAGGAGCCGAGTGCAATCGGAGCTACCGGAGCCTCCTGTAGAATGAGACAGATTGAAAATCAATGGGCCAGAAACATTTCCAAACAAAATGATCTTAGAGGCTAGATTTTCAACTTGTTACCCAGACGCTTTGGATGAATCATGTAATTGGGAGTTCACAACACGTATCAAATCTCAAATATCAGATAGAGGAGCACTCTGGTGGAATTCTCAATCATTTGATATATTTTTGTCTAGTATTTTGGTTCAAAGACTTTTGGAGGAATTTAGGGGAAAAAAACCTGATATTTCTTTGTTGAAGAAGGCATGTATGCCTGCCACGGTCTATTACTATAGGTATACAATTTCAGAAAATTAATAGAGGCTTGAGAGCCCATTATGATCCATGATGAGGATTCCTGAATTCCTCCAATCCTCCTACATGTGAGTGAACGGTGAAGACAAGTGCAAGGTCACTGCAACTTGTAATTTAGTCAACACTGTATATTCCAAGTCTAGCGATCTTTGATAGTGCCATGTAGTCTACGCAGAGCATCCTGATCCAATAGCAGCAGTATCTGCCATCCAAGTCATGGTTTGAACTTCAAAAGGAGCCTTTTCAAAGGTGACTAGTGACAAAGAAGTCATATTGGTTTAGGTTAAAATAAACTCACTGACCTGTGTCCTTAGAAGGAGAACTGGTGGAGGCAGAAGAGTGTCACATTGGGGAAAGCTCCCACACACAAGCAGAAAGACTCAAGTTTGGCTTGCAGAACCCACTTGAAGCTGGGCATTGTGTCAGGTGTGTCTACTCAGTGCTCCTGTGGAAAGATGAGGGGTGGAGTTAGCAAATCTCTAAAAGCTCACTTGCCAGCTACCTTGAACACAGCAACAATCAACATAAGACCCATCTCAAACAACACAGATGGTGATCATGAACACCAAAGGTGGTCTCCTAAACTCCATATATGTATTGTTGCACCCCCTTAGTTACACATTCACACACACACACACAAAACACATACAATTTTAGAGAAAATACAGTTGAAGACATATATGCACTAGGAAAAAGCAAACTGATGGCTGCCACTGACATGACCATGACATTTAGGTATCATAGTGAGGCAGCAGAGATTAGGGTGACAGTTCTTTAAGACAAGGAACATTGTCAGGATCCAGGGCAGAGGCAGAGTATGGATTGAACTTCCAAAAGTGCCAAATGCTACATATGTCTTGCAGCTTTCTTACCAGAATTTCTATTGCTCTAAAAATTCTAGTTGGGTAGTGATGTCTTATTGGAGACCAGAGAAATAAACAGCATGATTTATTGCTATTTGTTTATATTTTATAACCATTGTTGTAAGAGTTTCAATACTGATTCCATCACTGGTCTGCTTGCTGTCTTTCCATTTTATTTGCAAACTAACAGACCTAAGAACCGGTGCTGGTCATGACAGTCCTGATGTGGAATTCCCCTCTGTATGCTGTGAATACCATTAATGAATAAAGAAACTACGTTGGGCCTATAGCAGAGCTATAGGGGAACAGAGCTAGGTAGGGAAAACTAAACTGAATCCTGGGAGAAAGAAAGGTGGAGTCAGAGAGAAGCCATGTAGCCCCACCAGAGACAGATGCCGAATCTTGCCAGTAAGCCACAACCACATGGCAATACACAGATTAATGGAAATTGGTTAAATTAAGATGGAAAACCTAGCCAATAAGTAGTTAGAGCTAATGGGCCAAGCAGTGATTTAAATAATACAGTTCCTGTGTGATTATTTTGGATCTGAGCATCCAGGAACCAACAAGTGGCCTCTTTCAACATGGTGCCCTTCTTTTTCCTCATATTTTCTTGAAGCATTGTCATGAATTATGTTGAGAAATGTTACCAGACCTACAACCATGCTCACATTGCTTTTCGAATGAATAGGTGTTTCCCACACACATCAGTAGGTGTTTTTGATTTTGTGTGGTAGAGGTTAAAATAAATCCAATTAAAATAAATTCAAAAGAAGTTCCATTTAAAGTTTCTAGTAAAATGGAAGTTTGGTTTATTCCTTTGAGATAATGGGGTTGACTTCCTACACTCTAAGGTGCTTTAGGAAGATAACTGACTATACTGGGGAAGATCTATCTGAAAAGAATTGCCTTGGAGACTCACAACAATTGCTTGAGATATGTGAACTAGCTTGAATTAATTTTTGTAGGCAGAGGCTGTTTGTTCATTCCCAGATGCCCAGACCCAAAATAACCACACAGAAACTGTATTAATTGTAATATTGTTTGGCCAATACCTTAAGCATATTTCTAGCTGGCTCTTGCATATTAAATTAACTCATTTCTATTATTTTTATTTTACCACGAGGCTCGTGGTTTACCGGTAAGGTTCCTGGGTATCTGTTTCCTTTGATGGCTACATGGCATCTCCCTGACTCTGCTTAACCTCTGTCTAATCTCTGTTCAGATTTCCTGCCTGGATTTACTCTGTTAAACCATTGACCCAAATCAGCTTCTTTATTAACCAACAGCAATAAAACATATTCACAACATACATCACCTCCCGTATTATCTCCCATTTCCTGTCTAAATAAAAAGGCTTTGGACATCTAGAAGCATAAGGAAGGAAATATAACTATCCAGAAAGAATCACCAAGTAAAGAGAAATCTAACTCATGATGCTGTATCATCTGCACAGTAAAATTTCATTTTCTGAACATGTATATATCTCTACTTTAAAATCAAAGCTGGCTTTGGAGTTGGACAATAGCTATCCTTCTCTAAATCCAAGCATGTTGTTAAAAGTTTCAGAGTTTCTGTCTCATATCAGGAGCCATCTGATATGAGACAGAAACAAGAAAGAATTTAGAAAAAAATTACTTTTCTTCATACCTATTTTTGTCTCTATCATACCTTTTTTGAAATTATGTCCATATGAATAATGTTTAAATTTTCCATAATAAATTTTCCTGTAGTAATCTTTGAAGCTTCCAGGAAGAATATGGGACCCCACAACGATTTTACCTAGTGGGCTGAAGTCATGATGCTGATAGTACTACTTTAAGACTGGTTTTGGGTACCAGCTGCTCAAAATTATTCCAACTTGGTTATCTGAAATGGTGCATCTTGTTACAACATTCTGATCAGAATTTCAAATAAGAACTATAGGAAAACCCTAATGAATATTCGGAGACTATTTGCAATTATACCAAACAGTAATCTTGAAGCTTAGCCATCATTTTAGTTTTACAGGATTCCATAGAAAGAACATCACCCCCATGACAACTGGAAGCAATTCTAGAAGACCATGTCCCTTTTCCCAACAAAGTTTGCCCTCAGAGTTAGGGACATTAATTAGGGTTTGATTATAACTGGTATAGAGTTGGAGGTTGGGGTGGAAATTATGTATGCTCAGGGATCTCTTTTTGTTTTTTAAAAAAGGGAAAGTTGATGGGGTAATAGGTAGATCAGTGTGAGCTTTCACTAATAATAGTGAGTAATAGAGTGAATACTTGTGAGCTATTATTTATAGATAATTTACATTGGTAAAGATTCTTGTATATTGATACAAATTCAAATTATATTTGTTATATTGAAAATAACACTATTTCTGTTTACAATATTTATACACATATGCAAAATTATTTTGTCATATAGTATTCATGCATGCTTCTATCTATAGTTAAGACATTTTGTATATTGATACAATTTTAGGATATATTTATCATATTGCACTATACATTTCTACCTTTGATCAAAATACTTATACATTGTTACATTGTGAGGTCTTTGTCCTCATTTGCTGTTCAGTTGTTTAAAGATTGTTTAATATTCTAGCATTAAGTCTTAGTCTTTAAGCTATATAGGTATTAAGAATTATAGGTCAATAGTCATCCATGTTTGTCACACTTATAGTTAGACTAATCAGGTTCTTTAGATACATAGAGATTGTATTCTGCATAGATGGGTAATCTTTAAACAGAACTGTAGAATATAGCATTTGAATAACTTAGGGTTCTGTTGACGTGAACATGATTGCTGTTGATAGTACCTATCTATTCCCAAGAGTATGTTGAGCACCAAAGACACTCCACATGGAGCTTGTTTTCTTTTTGGTAAAACTGGCCTTTAGGCAAAGAACCATCCATGCATCAACCACTGACAAAATACACAGTGTCCAGACAGGACATAAGCAAAAAGACTGCCAAGATAGGGTAAGATGGTTTTGAATTTTTCCCTACTCTGAATATGGCCTGTCAGTTACTCTAGGCCTTAGGCAAAGTTGGTTACTCCAACCTTGCAAATGAGTCTGTTTCCATCATTTATTGCACATTTTGAAAGTTGCTTGATTGTACTTCCTGTTTACTTAAGAATTAGTGTATCCATTCTCAGGTCTTCAGTGGGGTTGAAGATTATATAGTCAAAGTCACTTTCCTCTCATGACTTGGCCAAGCCGTTTCTAATACAAGACTGAGACTCCTTTCGATAGAATAATTATTGAAACATTTAGCATATATTTCTTGCTTGATATTGTTTATGCTGGTTGTAGTTCTAATTTTTATACTTGATATATGCTCTTATTGTATATTGTTTTGTATTAGGCTTAGAACTCTCTTATTTAGACAAAAGGGGAAATGCTGTGGGAACTCCTTCAGTAACCTTTAAGATACCAATCCACTTGGGCATGGTAAAACTTGTTCTCTCTCTCTCTCTCTCTCTCTCTCTCTCTCTCTCTCTCTCTCTCTCTCTCTCTCCTCTGCTGCTGCTGCTGCTGCTGCTGCTAGATTTGGTTCCTCTTCCCTGTTCATACAGAGGACTGTGATCTGTGAGTCTACCCCTAAATAAAGAACCCTTTATTATACTCTATTCTGAGTTAGTGAGGGCCTACTTTATAACATTCATTTGCAAATTTTCCTAATCCAATTTTCAGAACACACATATAGACTGTCATGTACTATTGTTTATGCAATTAGGACTCTAGGTTAACCTATACATGGAGATGGTGTTTTGATCTGCTATCAAATTGTTTAAGCATTAATCTAGAATACTAGGCATGATTTCCCATAATTCATTCATCTCAATAAATTCTGAGCTAGAGAAGATGGGATTTTTTTTCTTTTTTTGGCCTGGAGAAAGGTCCAATGCCATGCTTATGCGAGAAGCCATCTGGATGTGTGGCTTGATTTAGATTCACAGTTCTGCCTGTTTTCATGTCTAAGAACTGCTTAGAAACACAGCCCTTAAAGTTTGTTGAGAAAGCAGATGGGGTGGGACTCTTTCACACCTTGAGGAACCATGCTTCACCCTCAAGCTGCATGTCACTGTAGCTTCTATTTTGTGGAGTCCCATCTGATTTCCTGTCTCTTCAATACTGAGTAACCATTCCAGGCTTCTATTTTTCTCGAAGCAAAATGGCAGAGAATACACCTCTTGGAGTTGTGAGCCTGAGTTAAGCAGATAAATCAATTGGAATTTTAGAAGCCTCCTCCAAATTGACAGCAGAGGGAGGGGTTCTCTTTGAAAAAGGCTCCTGTTTTCTTAAAGGGGCAGTAGTGGATGCTATAGAGTCCTGTATATAGATGCTAGGGAGTTCTCTACATTCAAGTGTAACCATGCACTCGTACAATAAGAAAGGGACCTGTAGCCCTGCATTGAAAACTCAGCTGTGCATCAGTTAGTCACTGGAAACATGGGAAGACTTACAATCTGACCTGGAATAGTTCAAATACATACAATGCCAGCTAGATACAGTGAGGGGCAGAGAAACTAGAAGGGAGTAGACAGTGGCTTTTTAAAGAAAATAGATGAAAGACAGCAGGTCTGGAAAAAAACAGCATGAAGCAGGGAAAAGACTTTGAAATGAGATTGTTGAGTATCAAGTGTCTGTTTGGAGAGGCAATGGCAAATAACCTAGAAGACAGATGTGTGTCACTGCCTGGAGAGTAGAGGGAGTGGGAGAATGAACTCTTACAGTCATACTGTGGTTTTAATCTCAAGCTGGGGACTGATGGACCATGCTTGGAACATGGAACAGAGAAGTCAGTTCACTTCTCTGTGTCTAGTCTATAACTCTTTCTGTGAGCTCCTGGTAATATTTTCTTTAACACATGCATCTAAGTCCCTAACAAAATACAGTAAGCAATGGCTATTGATTAGCCTAATGAGGAACTAAAAGGAAATACAATGAAAGAAAAATGAGCAGCCAGTTTATACCTTTAGCTCTCATCTCAAAATGACAGAGTAGTAGGATCTATCTGAAGGAATCCATAACACATGATACCCATGAAGTTTCTTTAACAGTATGCCGTTGTATCCTGAATCTCAAATGTATTAGAGTTGTATTGTCTAATAACTAGGGATCATTCACATGACAAAACTTAATTTCACTAGCTACCTTTCCAATAACATGGACTAATGGATTCCACATAGGACAGTATACATGCATATATGTAAATATATCATGAATGTATTTATGTCCTTATGACTAGACAATGCCACAAAGATTTCTATTACCCATACACAACTGACTATAATGGATTATCTAATAAAAAAAAGTTGTAACTTAGGGCTGAAGAGAAATGGCTCAGCAGTTAAGAGTACTCACTGCTCTTTCAGAGTGCTCAGATGTGCTCCCCAGCACTCATGTGGCAGATATCGGTATTCATAACTCCAGTGTCAGTGGATATGATAACTTCTTCTATTCTCTGCAGGCATTGTGCACATGTGTGCACATATATGCAGGCCAAACAGTCATATACACAATAAAATTAACGATAACAAAGATTTAACTCTAGAACTCAATGGAGGGAGAGGGGAAGGGGGATGAGTTGCAAGAAGTGTAAGAACTTGCTGACTCAAGCTCCAGTATCTTTTGAGAGATCCCTGGGATGATGTCAATATTGTTCAGAACTTTAGACAGAGAAGCTCACTAAGACAGAGAAACCTTAAGCTGTTGCTTGCAAGGCATGAAATTGAAAGAACTCTTGCCATATTTAAAAATGTGTCCTACAAATGACACCTTTGTCTGCCTGCGATGTCAAAAGCTGATCTGTTGGTAGCTAACATGGGGAGCTGTTCACCTCATATAACCTTGGGAGCTAAACAAAAATCAGGCAGTCACAATAACGGCAGCCAGCCTTTCACAGCTGAGTCATGTGACTCATGAAAAGATAGACACCAAAAGAACATTCAGGTCCAAGGTGCAGTTTCAGCGTGTGTTTTAATGCATGTATCAAAGTCCTTAGGGAAAGCGAATGAGCTACAGTGAGCACACACAGTGTCGAAGATGAGGGGAATAAATCTATGAATTTGTGGGTAGAGCGCAGATAGCAGCAGAACCCATAAATCTGAGCTCACAAAGGAATAAAATGTGACCATGTGTAGGGATGTCATTCAGAAGGCTTATTGGAACTGGGGTCAAATTTAGCATCTATACGCCTGGTTCTTGTCTAGAAACCACAGCCTGTCCTGTCACAGTCAGTCCTAAGGATTGCAAAGTGCTCTGAACCCTGCTTGCAGGGTGTAATACTGTATCTTAGGAGAGCCAAGGCCTCTGATGCATTAGCATGCAAAAGTCCAAATTATGGCTTTTGCTACTGTGGTTGTAGCTGTCACATGCCCAGGTAAGAAAAGAAAAATAATGGGCCAAGGAAAGGGGTAAAAAAGAAGAGAAACCATTTTTAAAGAGTCCATGGTCCTTTTATCCCCACCCCAGCTTTACTCAGTGTGATAAAATACAGCTAAAAATAGCTGAAGTATAAAATGAAGAAAGTGGGAAGCCTGTGCTTTTGGACTTTGAAAGGAGACTCTAAGAGTTGATATGACAGTTCCGAACAGTTTCAAGAAACTTGAAGCTATCTAAACAGAAAGGGGGAGTGTGCCAGATGGGAGCCTGAAGTAGCAGGGTCCCTGAGGCTGTTCCCTTCTGCAGAGGCTAATTCGAGGATCTTATTCCTTAGCGGGGAAGGTCTGCTGCCTTGACAGATGGTTTCAACTGAGTATCACAGATGATGCTATTCTTTACCCAGAATTTTAAGCCTCTTACACTTAGCGTTTTTTTCAAGCTGTAATCTTCCACAGCATGCAGAACTGAACGTACACCATTGAACCACATGCCTGGACGCATAAAAGAATTTGTATTTTCACATGGACGCATGCGTGATCATAAACCATGTTTTGTAACACCCTCAAATGGAGAGGATGTCTTGACCAAGTACTCTGAACAGAAAAAATAAAAAGGGACAATAGAAATAAAAATGTTAAAAATGTTTTTATTCTGGATTTTCCTCTAAAGGGAATATGGAGCCATGGAAAGAAACTGGTTAGGATTTCAGGCACTAATAAGTATGGATATGAAAGCCCAGCGAGTTTGTAATGGAGCCCATTCTCTATCCGGTCTCATGTATTGACGTATAAAGAAGAAAACATTATCTGAAGGAGTCCACGTGACAGACAAATTCTGTGTAAGTGGAAACACCCCTAACAATAAATTTAAAGACAGCAGCAGTGTAATTTTTCTATGTAAGAACCACACCAGTTTTATAGAACATGGGTAAGAAAAGCTCAAGCAATATAATATAAAGTAATACAGCCATCTCTTTTTCTTTCACAATTTGTTTTAACTTCATCATGTATTTTTTTTTTCTTAAAGTGAACCAATTTATCAGAGTTGTTATAATGGAATACCAGGATCTGTGGCATTTAAATAACAGAAATCTGTTTTCCCATAGTCTGTGTGGCTTCTTCTAAAGCTTCCCGCATTAACTCGCGAGCATTATCTTCTCTCTGTGTCCTCAGATGGCTTTGTGTATATGTATTCCTTGTATCACTTTCTCCTTATGAGGACACTAGTCATGTGAAATTAAGGGTCACCCACATGATCTCATTCAACCTCAGTTACTTCTCTAAAGACCCTCTCTTTAAATAAATTCTTAGTCTATTAATGGTAAGGACTCAACATCTGATTTGGTCCACAATGCAGGAAAAGATTCTGTTCTTTGCTCTCACCCTATCCTGCCGTTGTTGTTAACTAACTCTTCTTTGTATTTAGTAATCCAAGTTTGAAATTCAGTGCAACTTAGATGTTAATAAAGAAACACATGCAACTCATTTTATTTCTGTTGGGAAATAGTATTTTAAGGTACAATGCTTATGTTTCTGCTGCACTTGTTTAACTTTGTGAAGTGATTCTTTGTCTGTCTAAAAGACCTGATGGTCTAATTAAGAGCTAAGTGGCCAAAAGCAAGGCAGGAGCAAGGATAGGTGGGCCTGGCAGGTAGAGAGAATAAATAGGAGAAACGAGGAAGAGGAGGAGCAAGGACCAAGAGAACAAGGAGAGGGGGACATCAGGGGCCAGCCATTCAGCTACACAGAAAGCTGTGGGAGACACAGATGTGAGCCTGTTTCACCTTGACTGGGGGTCAGAGAGTTTGAGCTTACTTTTCTTCTTTCAAAGTTGTTGACAACAGGTGAGCCTACAAGCAAGACATCATGACCTAGGGTGTGGTTAATTAGTGTTTGGAGTATAGAGGTGGATCAGCTCCACCTTGATTCCTTATATCATGCTAATGAAGTCTGTTGCATCCTTCCTCCCCTTCTGGAGTGAAGTACATAAGCATGTGGAAAATAAATGAGAGCAGTTCAGGAGTCACTGAATTTCCCTCCTGGCGCTGTTCTGTATTTCTGTCTTATTTCTCTCATATCTCTGTTCCTTTCGCTTAGTAATTCTAATCCTCACCCTCCTACCCTGGAACCTAAGAATTTTGTTGAGGTTGGACCCCTGCAGATGTCACTCCACGTAAGGCTTACAACAGATGGCAGCCCAACGTGGTGCTTACGACAGCAAGTCATGGAGAAAGAAGTAAAGAAAGGTATACAGACGTAGAGGAAGATAAAAACACAGAGGTAGTTGGGATAATTTGAGTTAAGAAAAGCTTTTTAGAAAACGAGCCAAGCTAAGGCTGGGCATTCATATCTAAGAATAAGTCTCCTTGTGTGATTGATCTGGGAGCTGGGTGATGGGCTCCCAAAAAAAGACAAAAAATAAAAAATAAAACAGCACACAACATATTTCAGCCAGATTTGATGTGAGAATCAAAGTATTGGTATCAAAACTGGAGTCTGTGAGAGGCATCAAGAGGCATTGGTTGAACTTTTAATTATAGTGCAGAGTATTGGTTTGAATATTGACTGTGACAAGGACTCCATTTTTTTCAAGTTCTCTGTCTAAAGATTTTCCCATGATTGACACCTGCTTTAGAGGTGATAGGAGCCCACGTGACTAAAGCAGTCAGTCCTCAGGTTGAATTGAGTGAACTGAGCCTATGCTATTGAGGCCATAGTCTAAGAGACACAGTAGAAAAAGGCACAACACTGTCAAGGCAATTAGTGTTAGTGCAGGGCGTGCTCCAAATCAGAGACCTGGGATATGCTATAAATAGCCACATTGATAACTATGAAGGCCCAGGAAGAACATTAAAAGGAGATAATGGCAGTAATAGCGGATTTATATTGATTGACTTGACCATGGTAGTCCAAGGATCTGAATAAATTCAACACACCACCATTGACTTCTTGCTATTACCAGTAATTATAGGAGACCAGAACTTGACTCTAAACCAAAACTCCCAGACAATAAGAGGCTCAAATGCCTTTCCAGTGGTCAATAAACATTTGAGTGTGTCCTGGAGTCATGCCAATCCTTCCCTTCCCCCCACATATCATCAGGGCAACAGGTACTGTATCTCACATGCCAAGAATGAACTGTCCAGGGTAAAGGACTGTTTCTGGGCACCATAGTACACATTATCCCTTGCAGTTGGTTCTGTATCCAGAAGCCAATTGCAGTCTTGTTCAAGCAGCTAACGAACATTTGAACCTGCTCCTTCTGAACTTAACAGCTAGGGCCTGGAATGAGTCGGGATACCATGATTTCTGACAGTACAGTCCCCTGATTGGTTTGTCAATATCAGTTGATGTGGATTCAGAACTATTTTAATATAGGGACTACTAGGGGAAAATTGTTCAGAGAAAGGAAAACAAAATTTAACAAAATTATCTCGAAAACTCACAAAAAAAATGCTTAAAGAGTTGGGGGAATAGACAAGATCACCTGAGAAAAATTAGGAGTATGAGGGGAGGGAGGGTGGAAGGTGGGAAAGGAAGAAGAGGAAGGGGGAGAAGAACATGAGGGGGGTGGATAGTCAAGAGGTGGGAAGGACAGAGTGGGAGAGCAAGAGATATCATGATTGGAGGAGCCATTTACCAAGAAACTTGGCACTAGGAAAATTCCCAGGAATCCACAAGGATGACCTCAGCTAAGACCTTAAGCAATAGTGGAGAGGGTACCTGAACAGGCCTTCCCCTGTAATCAGATTGATGACTACCTTAATTGACATCACGGAATCTTCATTCAGCAGCTGATGGAAGCAGATGCAGAGATCCACAGCTAAGCACTAGACTGAGCTCCCAGAGTCCAGTTGAAGAGAAGGAGGAACGATAATATGACCAAAAGGGTCAAGACCATGATAGGGTTACCCACAGAAACAGCTGACCTGAGCTAGAGGGAGCTCATTGACTCCAGACTGACAGTAGGGAAATCTGCAGAGGACCAAACTAGACCCTCTGAATGTAGGTGACAGTTGTGAGGCTTGGGAAGTCTGTGGGGCCACTGGCGGTGGGACCAGGATTTATCCCTAGTGCATAAACTAGCTTTTTGCAGCCCATTCCCTGCTCAGCCAATGCCTTGCTCGGCCTAGATATAGGGGGGAGGGCCTTGGTCCTGCCTCAAAGTGGTGTGCTAGACGTTGTTGACTCCCATGGGAAACCTTACCCTCTCTGAGGGTAAGTGGGAAGAGAGGGAGTGGGAACTGGGATTGGTATGTAAAATGAGAAAAGAGTGTTTTAAAATAAATAAACAAAAAAATAAATAAATAAGAGGTGGGGAGTAACATATTTTAGGGAATGGGGAGATAGGTCAGTGTCGGTTAAGTGTGCATAAAGATTTCATCACTGGGGCATGAGGACAGCACTCCCAGGACTCATGTAAAAAGCAGGGGGCAGGCATTCCTGTATCCCCAGTGCTTGACAAAAGAGGATTCCTGGGTCTTGCTGGCCAGTTAGTGTTACCAAACCCGTGGGTTTCAGGTGCAATGAAAGACCATATTTCTAAAACTAAGAGGGAAAACTGACAGAGTAAGACACCAGGCATTCACCTCTGACCTAGACATGCATGCAGAAGCAAGTGCCTGAATTCCCACACAAATGTGCACATACACACACAACCTTTTACATGCATGTAACACACATGCTCACAAATAAATTTATGACACAGAGTTTTACTCAGTGTGCTGTGTTTTGTGCGTATTTTCTGATATATAAATTTAACAGCTGTACACACACACACATTTTCATTACCCCTCCTCCAAAATATATTCCACCCAATGTTTTTCCTCCTCAATAACTCCAGCAAATATCTCAGATTCTATAACTGAAGTCATACCACCTGCAGAGATATAAGATTATCGTCTATGGAACCGAGGTGATTTTTTTAAAACCACAGTTAACAGACTTTAATATCCCTACTACACTCCAGAGCTTTGCTCATCTCATAATAATCTTCTTATTAGACATCTGTTTCCAAAGATTTAAAGAAGAGTCTCATGAATATAAAGCATCAAGAAACACTGCAATGGTGATTGTAGCAAGCTAACAATTCATTAATAAGAAGCTGAAGAAATCAGAGGCTCCTTAGACCTATTTTTAAGTTGGGTAAGACATTTTTAGAATTTTATGTTGCACCTGTTCATATATAAGGAGAGAAGGAAGGAAAAACAAGGAAGTGTACAGGAAATAAAAACATGGTTAGGTACTCATGGAAGGGGCAACTATTACACCAAGCCAAATGCTAATGGGCAAGAGAAACAAAATTGTACAACCTACAGTTGATTTTGTGATCTAAACACCCATGACCAAGAAGTGGATTCTTTCTTTTCAAGACATCCTCTGTAAAGAATTCCTCTCCCTGTGTTGGCCTATTTACCAACTGAGCCAGTTCTTTCCTGGGGTCCATAATAGCAGCAAAGGTTTGCCATAAATCCCCACAGTACTTAGGACTATACTAGGTCGTACTAAGTGAGCACTTATCATCTCACAGTCCTCTGAAATGTATATCCCCACTGTTTACAGTCAGTGGCCTGAAAGACTCGGGTTCACAGAAGGTAAATGATTTGCCCAAATTCACACAGCTCTCTATAAAGCTAGGGCAAGAGTCTGGATATGATTCTAGTCTTAGAAAGAGGTATATTACTGATAAATACAGCACAGTATCACTTTGTAAAACATCATTAGAGTTTTTTTTAATCAAATCTTCACAGATTGCATTCAGACCTTCCAGACTAATCTGGATTTCTAATTTGGAGACCCAATAGGATGAAAACAGTCCTACTTCTGCTTAGGAATCCCCTATAAAACATTTAGCAGTATAGTGTCTCCCCCATTTTTCTGTCTCCCATATCACTCTCCCCCATATCATGTCCCTATATTACTGACTCTGCGACAGAAGAATAGGTTAGAAAACTGATGCTGTATTTCGTCTTTAGAAATAAAGCAAGGGTGGGGGGATTTTAGGACAGCATGACGACAGAAACCCTTTGACATTCCAAGTGCTGGAGGCAAGGTGACAGTGATCATGACTGCACATTTCCTGTGTAGCTAGGGACCTGCCCTAGCCTCTGAGGGCACCAATGCATTCTCTCCTGCAAAGACTCAGTGTAAGATGAAGATAGAGATGAACAAACAGGGAGTTGTGCCAGAGAGCCATCCTTGCCCAAGGGCATTACGGCAACAGGCCATGAGGAGTACCTGTTTCTAGGGAGATGCCTGAGAACATCGCATGTAGGCTAAGAGCGTTACTTCGAGACTAAGCTTGCAGAATGAATTAGGAACAGGTTATCTAGAGATTGTAGCAAAGAGCTCTTGTGACCGCTGCTTTATCAAATCCGAAATTGACTGGGAGCTCTGTGTGTGTGGCTAAGCCTCGTGCACAGAGATTCCAGGGCAATGGAGGTGAGTGTGGGCTGCACAGAAGAGTTCTAACAGTTTATCTAAGAATGTCAATGTTTGGCCCTAAGAGTCAAGGCTTATTCGCTTTCAATACTGGTTGGGTTCAAGCCTTCGAAATCTCCTTAGTTTTGCAAGCAGTTTGGGAGGGTGATATCCCCAATGGCTCTGGAATTGCAAACCACTGCCTGGATGTTAAGAGTCGTCCATGCAAGACTGAGAAACACGGGAAATTCATCCATTTCTATGTGCCGGGGAAAAATGTAGGCTATAAAGAGGGGGATTTGTTTGCCAACATATGGCGTTTGGTCTTCACTTGATACACAGTGATGGTGAGACAAAGGCTTAAGGAACGGAGTGACAATATAAATTTTCTGTCAAAAGACAGAATCCAAGGTGGAAGGTGATGAGCAGGTCTGGGTAGAAGTAATCCATGAGCAAAATGATAGAAGTTTCTAGTGTGGCCCATGGAAGTCAAGCAATTTTGGCTTCAGTCTCTTCCAGAAGATGGCTGGGAGAGAAAGCCTCACTTCTCTAGCCTTACTCAAGTTCACTAAAGTATTATTCATCATTCTCCATAGAACTCCTGCTTGGGGAAAGGAAATAGACAGTAAAGAACTGACTGTCTGGAAAGCTTGCATAGAGGGGGAACAGCAGCTGACCTTCATGGAAACAGTGCGTTTTCAGGCAGCACAAGACTAGGTGAAGTAGGAGGTGTCACAGGAAGTCAACTCAGAAAATGTCACAAACCTTCTAGTCTGTGACTAGCTCTGAGAAGCAGCCTTGTTCTCGTCAGTGTGTCTATATCTATGCTTGGCTTTTGGACTGTTTAGGGGAAGAGGAGATTGGGGGGTGGAGAAGGGATGCGCTTGGGACTCTATCCTTGGTCGTTGCTCATACCAGGAAAACAGCCCCAAGCTTTTCATGACTCAGAAGTTTGGGAAAGGACTAGCCTGCCGCTGGTGGGAAAATGATGACTTGTCCTCACTCAGCAAACATGTCATAGAGTAGAGCATGAGGTACACCTGCATATATCCGGGGCACATCCTTCCTGTTTGGGGTGAGCCTCCTGAAGTCAACATAAATCAACTTAGGATGCCCTGTGAATCTTCAGCCTCCCTTGAGTTATAGCTGAGACACATTGCCACACCACAGCTCGCCCATCTGATGAAGTCATCCTACGGGACCTTAGAACTCCCAAACAGAATACTCATATTGGTATTTAAGTACAAAACTCTTTCAGTAACTTTCTGAGAACCTGGAGGTATTTCGTTTGGTAAAAATATGCTTTCTCAGAAAAAGATTACTGTGGCCCTCAGTACAGGATTCATTGTGCCCTATGGCAACCAATGGAAATGAAGGACTCTCAGGACCAAAGCTTCAGAAACCTCATGTACAGTTTCCATATTGGGTCAGACACACTAGATCTTTGCATGAAGTTGAGGCATGGCTCTTAGCTTTTTCCACTTGCAGTAGGTTCTTTTGATTAGATTAAGAAACGAGTAACTGCCCTTTTATAATAACCGGTTAGTATTCTTTTTGCCATATACTTTAGAAACATTATTTAATTAAATATTTCCAATAATACTGCAGGGCAGTATTATAATTCCAAGTCATAAGGGCTACTGCTGAGAAGAATGAGAACTGAGTGATTGCCTCAAGCCAGTGAACCCAATTAGCATCAAAACCGGGCTATGAGCTCACTTCTGTCTTCCTTTCCTTTGTAATTTTCTTTTATAATTGACTTTTCTCTAGCAATTTCACATCTCGACTCCAAGAAAGTAAGTCCCTATTGCTTCTCTTTTTAATGTAATTGGCCCCCAAAATCTCATAGGGAGTGGCACTATTAGGAGGTGTGGCTTTGTTGGAGTGGGTGTGGCCTTGTTGGAGGTTCCCTGTGCTCGGGATATTACCCAGTGTGTCAGTCAACTTCCTGATGCCTTCTGATCAAGATGTAGCCGGCACCACGTCTGCCTGCATGCAACCACGCTTCCTGTCATGAAACTAACAAACTGAACCTCTGGAACTATAAGCGAGCTACCTCAATTAAATGTTTTCTTTGTAAGAGTTGCTGTGGTCATGGTGTCTCTTCACAGCAATTAAAAACCCTAATTAAGACACCCTGGTAGCTAAGTTCCTAATAGAATTTAAGTTGCATTGTGCTGTTCCCAGTTTAATCTAAGAGTTCACTCCATCCGGTCATCTCTTCATTCAGACATGGGCTGTCTGGTAAGGCTCTGCTTTGGTTCAGGCAATTTGATTTAGTGATGATTAAGACACCGCTCCTGCTCTCAGTATTTGTTTGTCAATCCATCGAAGCATAAGTGAATAATCTATGAGATACCCACAAAGGTCAACACTGAGAAGACACAACAGTGGGTGAGGTTAGGAAGGGGTTTGGGTGAAAAGGAGTACACTGAGTATCTGGTGACTCATCCCATCATGTGAGCTGAAAAAGCAAAGAAGAGAAGAAAGGCTGTGAAGAACGAGAAGATGGGCATTCAAGTAGAGGGGATGGCAGCGGCAAAGGCACAGAGATTAGAGTATGCGTGAAGACTGTGCACCTGCCGCTGCTTCGCCACTGTGGTAAAATGCCGGAACCACCACAGGGTAAGAGAGGAGGCCTTGTAGTGAAATACAGAGATGATTTCCATAGTGATGCTGCATGTTTTCCTCCGATGGCTTTGTAGACATGGCTGTAAATAAGATCCTGCCTGTACGCCTGCCACGTGCCAGCCAGTGAGGACATGCCTGTTCATGCCTGAGCTCTCAGGAGACTACAAAGAAAGGCAACTAAGTTCTGTTCAAGTGTTTAGTGAACAAAGAGGTGACCTGTTCAACATCCGCTATGGTTTGCTTGTGCAAATGTGTACAGCCACTTGACGTAGCAGGAACCTCTGAATAAGGATTGTATTTAAGTAAAGGCTGAGGGAAAACAGGTGATAGATGGTAGATACAGTCAGTGGTTCTTAACCTTCCTAATTCTGCAGCCCCTTAATACAGTTCCTCGTGTTGTGATGACCCCACGACCATAAAATTAGTTTGGTTGTTACTTCATAACTGTAATTTTACTACTGTTATGAATCATAATGTAAATATCTGTTTTACAATGTTTTTAGGTAACCCCTATGAAACAGTCATTTGATTTTCAAAGGGGTTACAACAGTCTGAGAACCCCTGAGATGATAGAAGATAAATAGATAGATGATAGATAGATAGATAGATAGATAGATAGATAGATAGATAGATAGATAGGCAGGCAGGCAGGCAGACAGAAAATAGATACATAGATAGGTTTAAATTATACACACACATACATATATTTGTATATCTATGTTTATATCTATATGTATATATATGGAGAGAGAAAGAGAGAGAGAGAGAAAGAGAGAGAGTGAGAGAGAGAGAGAGAGAGAGAGAGAGAGAGAGAGAGAGAGAGAGAGAGAGAGAGATTGCCTGATATCACAGTGACCCAGACCCAGTAACATCTTCTCTCCTCTCTTGAGGAAGTTGAGGATCAGATGAAGAGTGTCTTGGCAGTTAATGAATAGTTTGTATACATTTTTTTATTTTTTTCCTTAGTGTGCAATGCACACCCTGACAAAGACAAGTTTGCTGTCAGTTATGGTCATTCTGAACAGCATGGCAGTGACCTACAGAGATGCAGTTCCCTTCATAGGGGCCTTGTCCTTCTTGATCACCTCTTTCTCTCACCTCCAGAGAAATATTTTCTCCAATCCTGTCTTGAAACTGGCACCTTCCCTATCTCTTGGTCTCAGCCTAAGACTACCTTCTACAAGGATTGGAATCAGCATTTTCAAGGAGACTTTCCATTCTTCCCGCTGTCCAGTTACGCCTCATTGTGCTGCCTTGTTGTGTTCCATCTGTTGCTTACTGCATTATATCATTTCACTGCTGTGTTTTCACTTCATTGTCCACTGTATATCTGCTCTAAGACTTCAGGAAAGTGAAGAACTTGAGAGCCATCATCAAGAACTTTCCATAAACACCCTTAGATAATCTGACACAAACTATCTATGAGCCGTAATGCTAGAGTAACAAATAGTGCTTTGTAAGACTGTTAAAGCTCATAAATTTAGGGAAGACATTTTCACCCTGACTTACTATTATGCTATATATAAGCTTATGAAATTTTAACCTCTGGGTCGATGAGATGGTTCATTGAGTTATGGTGCTTGCCAACAAGCCGGACAAAGCAAGTTTGATTCCCAGAGCGCACATAATGAAAAAAGATAACTGACTCCAATCGTTTTCCTTTGGCCTCACCACACTCACTGTGGCACATATGCCCTCATGCACACACCAATGTAAACATACTCCTAAACAAATAAACATAGTTTAATTTTTTTGTCTTAACATGTGCTTGTCCATTTCCTAAATCATACATGAAAATTTTAACATCTAGTGCTTTAGAACGTGGCAGCATTTTAAGGCAGAGCTTTTAATGAGAGGATTAAGGTGAAATGAGATCATTAGGATAGTGTCTACTCTAATAAAGTTACTTACGTTAGACAGCTTTTTGCTACTTCAACCGAAAGCCCGGGATAATGAATTTAAAGAGAAGGTTTATTTCAGCTCATGGTTTCAGAAGTTGCAGTTCCTGGTTAGGAAGCCTTTGCCTCTTTAGCATAGCATCGTGGCGGGATGTATAAGACAGAGAAAGGTGATAAAGAGGACATGTCAGGGTTACATCATCACTTCCCAAGGCATACCCCTGGTGACCTAGTTCCTGTCACCAGATCCCAACTCTTAAGGAGTCTCCCCTCTCTCAGTACCAACACAGTCCTGGCACCAAGCCTTTACAACATGGACCTTTGCAGGGAGGGCATTTCAGATCACCCAGGTGTTTAAAAAGAAAAACAGAAAACTGGACACAGAAATATACAGAGAGAAGAACATATGTAAACACAGGACTAAGACACTTGAGACTTAAAGACTGTCAGAAGATATGCTACCAAAGCCTGGGACTTAGAGCCTTCAATAATGTGGGAAAAAAGTAAACCTATGGCTTTTACAACATTTTAAATTTATCATCATCATTGTTATTATTGGTGTGTGGGGCATGTACACACATGCTTGTATATGTGGGCATGCATGTACCATGGTGCCCATGTGGATGGAGGTCAGAGGACAACACTCAAGAGTTGGACTTCCTCTTCCATCTTTACTTGAGCTCAGGGGATCAGGTTGCATAACAAGCACTTTTATTCGCTGAGCCTTCTCAGGGTCCCATATCTGGGTTTTTGAGCCGCCCAGATTGTGACATTCTTTCAGAATACCAGTAAACTGATGCATCCCTCCAAGCCATATTCCATCATTTCTAAAGTAAGGACAATGACAGTAACTATTGCAAGATGAGGACTGAATGAGACCATATGATCAAGGTGTATGATAGTGTGAACCCATGAACCACTTTAAGACATTACCAGTTGTGACTTACTTCCTAGAATCTAATTCTTTCATAGTTTAAAGTTAAGACTATCATCATCATGGCACGTTTCAAATAGAAAGCCATTTGGAATTATCCACACCCACAAAATTTCAAAGGAATAGGCCTACTTTAACGTTCAATGATGTATGAATTAGTGATTACGAGTGCATTTGTAGAACGTAGCATATACACTGACCTCTCTGTCTCCATAGGCAAGTCCCTTCAAGCTCTATAATATATTAAAACCTCGTCGAATGAAGAAGGGAATTTTACACTACAATAAAACAGAAGAAATACCGTATCCCCTCACCCACGGCATGTATTTAACTGTGAACCAAACCACTCATCTCTGTGAAGAACACATTGCTAATTCTCTTCCGAATTAAGCTTTGGTCTTGTCTCACACTCTTCCTCTCAAACTATAATCCTAGTCCCTAGATGTTTTACAATAACTCTGTGCAAACAATAGCAAAGATGTGGGGCCATCCCAGACCCCTTCTTCCTGGAAGAGCTTCCTGTTTCTTAAAGGTGTGCTCTGTCTGATGCCACACTGCCACCTCCAGAATTTACATCTCATGTTTCCTGTTGCTAATGTCTGCAGGGCAGAGACAAACACATGCACACACACACACACACACACACACACACACACACACACACACGTCAGCGGAAGGAAACTTGGTGTTTAGAAAGGCTCCTTAATTTATGGAACACATGTGCAGTTATTATTAACTTTTATCTTTGCCATCATGCAAGGATATTCCCATAGGGCAGTTTCTATCTGAGGATATAAACACCGAGGTATCCACTGTACTTTGTAGACACACCTCTGGATTTAACAGCTCTGTTTACTGCTTCCCAACTGTCTATCGACTAAAAGAATCTGGATTTCCAGTCACATCACCTGCAGGAGAAGAAGCTGATTAGATGCAAACATGTGTCATGAAACTCATCCCAAAGTAGCTTCTTCTTAAGACGAGGGAGACTGGGCTGGAAACAGGAAACACACATTGTGGTTGTTGTTGCTGTTGTTTTGAAATTTTCTTGAAAATTGACAATATAAACTTGGGCTTTTGTTGGTTTGCTTTTCAATTTTATGAGACAGGGTTTTTCTATCCAGCCCTGGTTCTCCTGCCTTGCTCTGTGGACCAAACTGGCCTTGAACTCACAGAGATCTACCTGCCCATGCCTCTTGAGTGCTGAAATTAAAGCCTTGTGCCACCGCTGCCCGACTGACAGCATAAACTATTACACATTGCACACAGCCAAGTTGCTGTTTCCTTTCAGCTTGAGCTAAACTTAGATTCCATGCTCCAAAGGAATGCAGGAAGCATAATTTTATACATCTATAACATTCCCTTATCTCATATGGAGGATTTTAGACATCCTGCAAAGGTTTAAACACAAATGAGGAAGTAACTGTCATTTCTGAAGAGCAGGTGAAAAGGCTATTTTAACTTCCTTCTTTTGTATGGTTTGATATGTTAAAATCAGATTATTAAAATTACATTCTCTCATTTCCTCTGTTAGTATCTATTTATCATACTAATTACTGTCATTACACTCTTTGTATAATAATATATTAATTTTAAGCATGCACTCTTGTACTGAAATATTTCAGAGTTATTTACCACCTAATAAACAAATTAGACTTCTCTCTCTGCTACATGTTCTCAGTTGTCACTACTCAAGACCACAACTTTCTAACTACACGTCCCCATCCTGGCCTGTGATGGCCTTCAAACCACAGAGTACTGACAGTGTGCTCAGAACACTCATCTCTAGCCACAGTGTGAAGAGAACCTAAGAGAAAGCAAAATAAGTTCAATTCTGCATCCTGAGTCTGGCTAAGAGCCTGAATTGTCCAGAGGTGATTTTTATCTTTTGTGTACTCGTCTTAAATTAATGAGCACACAAGTCCTTAAACACATTCCTTATGCTAATGTCGAAGGGGAAACAATTGCTTAAATCTTATAAGAAAGTCAGTGTTGCCGGGCGGTGGTGGCGCACACCTTTAATCCCAGCACTCGAGAGGCAGAGGCAGGCAGATCTCTGTGAGTTCGAGTCCAGCCTGGTCTACAAGAGCTAGTTCCAGGACGGGAACCAAAAGCTACAGAGAAACCTTGTCTCTAAAAATCCAAAAAAAAGTCAGTGTTGTTAAATTAGGAAGTTCACCTAACTCAGCCTTTAATCTTTGAGAACCGTTTGTGCCGCATCCAGGTTCCTCTTTCCAGAACATTGAGACCTGCCTGAACTCTGTCCAATCTCATATGTTGGTTCTGTCCCTCAGCGCACTTACCTGGTCAGTCCCAACCTTTGCTTTAAATTCAACCACATTGCCCTTTCCTGCAAGGTCACACAAAGGGAAATCCTAGACCTGACAGAACTTTAGGGGAAGGTAAGTGACGTCATCCCCTTTACTCCAGCATCCTTCTTATTTGGGTAGCAAGCGGGCCTCTGTGTCAGAGCTGTATGACCCAGGGTAAGCAGTTGTAATTCAGTGTTCCTCCGCTGTACTGACTTATCCTCTGTGACAACCTATTTGTGTATACTCTGAATTCTTTTTTCCATCAATTAAAAAAAAATACTTACAGGTTAGCATACCAAGAAATGGGCTTTACTGTAGTATTTTCATAGATATGTAAACATTATTCTTTACATATTCTTTACATATTCTGAGAAAGGCCTTGGAGACTCTGACCCACAGATAAGAGAAACACACAAACACGCATACATGTAAAGGGGAAGAAAGCATAGGGTTTAGAGAAGCCCCTTCTTGGAAAGCACACATTGTTATTGTTAACTTGTATCTCTATGATCATGTGAGAATATTCCCACAGGGCAGTTTATCTCTGATATCTACTGGGCCTGTCTTGCCCCATCCTACCTTCTTACATAAAATGCCCAGAAAGGACACAGTCTCCTAGGTTCCAAGTAATACCGAATACACACCCTTTCCTAGATTAAGCCTGTGCTCTGCTTGACCCTTTGTCCTGGGACAGTGACTCTGGGAGTAGCACTGGGGAAGGTTTTTGGGGAATGCCTTAAGAGTATGGATTCATTAGGGAACTGTTCGTTATGAACTTAAGGTCTAGAAGAGAAAGCAAGCACAGAATTACAAGGTTCCCACGGCACCCCTGCCAACACACCCTTGCTTGCTGGTTCTTCCAGGCCTTGGCTCAAATGCCTTGCTCATCAAATTCCCAGCCCTGGCTATTTTAGCATCGTTTATCACATTGCTCAGATGAAACTCTTGACCAGTGCCCGCATTCATTGTTTTCTATTTACCCTCATATTCGTCGGTCATCCTTGTTGATTTGCTAGGTTATCCACTGCTCTGTCCACTATGATGGAAGTGCTGTAAGAACAGAATGTTGCCTCTATCCCAAGAGCCTGGAACAGTGCCTGGAATACAGTGGACGAGCCCTCATAAATATCTGCGAATGAGAATTCCTCAGAGATCATCCAATATTACTTCAAAAGAGAAATCTAGTAGCTTAGACCACATTTTAAGAAAGCTGGGGAAATCAAAAATTCATTTAAGTATTTAAAGCTATAATTTATTTTTATTCCACTTTCCTATGAGACATATGTGAGCCTGACCATAGCATATTTTACCTCCAAGGCTGCATACTTAGGTTACCTTTGTTCAGAATGTTCTGGGCGGTAGAGTTTCCATTCTGAGCTCCCCAAACACTGCATTACATCCCACTTTGTCACAATATTCTTTGAGAGCTATTTCAGCAAGCGGCAGGCTTGGCAATAGGAGCAGGAAACTGGGGGACTGTATCTTCCACTGCAACCTTGAAACAGAGTAAGTTAGGACTGGGGTTAAGCTATGAAATCTCAAAGCCCTCCTCCAGTGACGTAATTCCTCCAGCAAGGTCATGCTATGTCCCAAACACTAACAACTGGGAACCAAGTGTTCAAACATCTGAGTCTACTTGGAGACATTTCTTACTTCAAACCATTACAGCTGTATTTAAGATGCCAACTCTATCTAGTTAAGAATCTCCGTAACTATTCAGGGCAGGAAGAATTCATTTCTTAACTAGTAAGGGAATTCTTTAATCTTTTTGAAACTCGTCTTTTTTTTTTTTAACTTTTCAACTAAGGAAAAAAAACACTTGAATATAATCAACTCTCTTTTTAGGAAAACACATGTATCTAAATATTGTGAGCGTCTGTTTTTACGGGTTTCCAGATAACTTGAAGTTAGAGTATTCTAGAGAATAAAACATCTACCTACTTATTTTGTTACAAAGTGGTAACTGCCCTACTTCACAGTTTTCCTGAAAATAGGTAGTTAGTGAAAATATTCCTTAACTGGGATCTCTGATTTCTCATATTAAAAATAATTCTAACTTAGTATTATGTGAATGTGGCACATATTTTTTTTCTGTCTGAATTATCTTGGTTGTTAATGATAATGTCATGGAATCAGTCTCTAGAATTCAGGCCCAGCAGATATAGGAAAAGTTCAGTAATACACATTTTTAAAGCCTTAATCCTACCTTACTCTTAAGAAAATTTTTAGAGAACCTTTCTAGATTAGGTTGCTGGCTGCAGACAATATCTGCCTTTGTAAAGGCATTTTGTGTTCTTCTCATTTACACTCACAGATAAAGCTCCCCTTTGCATGTCACCATTTTGCACAGCCCGTGTGAAGGATTCCTTTCAATATCCAAGTAGTACATATCATAGTTATATGTGTGATAGAGAAATTATCTGAACCCAGTGTTCTCAAGAGAGCAAATGTTCAAAATGTGTCTTGCCTTTTATGCATCAGGTTCTATGTATTTTATTTGTTGGGTCCTTTGGGAACATCCAAAGCACAACAGTAACTGAAAACAATCAGAGAAAAATCAACAAAGCAAAATGAACATTTACAAAAGTCAGGCAAAGGAGTGGAAGCCAAGCCAGTGAAGCCATTTGTGGCAGGGCAAACAGTTTGGCTGTTTCCATTGGCTCTTCTGCTTTATGGCAAAAGAAAATACCAATGTGTATGTAACTACTAACTTATTAGAGAGTTGAACATATGTGTTGAGTATTTTCTTAGGAAAATCACCTGCATAGTATACTCTAGAGAAAATTTCAAACGTTGTCAGTATTGAATAATTTATTGTTTGTTTCTCAAGAAGAAATGCTCCATTCTGGCATTTTCTGTTTTTGAAACGTGGAAAGCGATGGCTGTCCCCGACCACAAAGAGTGTGCAAGGGGTAAAGATAATTACACTGTGTTCTTCCAAACTTCTTCAGGCTCCTACTGAAGGAGAAAGAGCGAGCAGCTGCTGAGAGGCAGGGATGACAGCAGGCACCTCAATTTGGAGGTGAGGCAGAAGGGTCAGGCATTCAAAACCAACCTTTGCTACATAATGAATTTTAGATCAGTTTAGGCTGCATAGTGAGATTCTGTCTCAAAACAAACTAAATTAAAGCTACAAAATGCTTTCGACTACTTTACATAGAAAAAGAGAGTTGTCAGTAGACCCTGAAGTTTTGTACAATCGGCCAACTAAAGAAGCCCTGGACCTAACAAAAGGGGAGAAAATTTCAGCAAGCACAAAACAAGGAAACGGAATTCGAGGGCCTTGCGGGCAAAGCAGCCATTGGTGCCTTACAGCATCGTTTAAGGCCCCAACTGGTTCTAATTGCTCTGTAACCATCTGCAATGAGAAACCCTGGATGGGCTTCAGCAGGCACAAGGAGGGTAGCCTTAGAGTCATCCCAGGTGGTTGTAAGATTTTCTCTGAGAGAAACAACATAAACTCCAGGGATAAATGTGGGGTAATTTTTTTATTTAATAAAAGGGGTCTACAAGAGCTAGTTCCAGGACAGGTTCCAAAAAAAAACACAGAGAAACCCTGTCTCGAAAAAAGGGGGGGGGGGTTTGCACCAGAGCTATCATGGGGGACATGTCTAGTTAGGGTGCCATTAGAAATATTTAAATGAGCCATACTCCAGAAGTCATCCTCTTCCTAACAGAGACCTCTTATCTAAACAGGGTTCTGTTTACTTTGCTTCTTTTCCTTTTGCAAAAACAGGATAGTGGACAGACACACTGATGTGTTTAAGAAAGTGAACAACGCTTGAATTTGCACCCTTCAGGTGCCCTGCCAAATTCAATGCCCAGAACCACCTCAAGAGCAATCCTGCTCAAGTAAAGATTAAAAGTTTGAGCAGGCCACACAAAAAGTAAATAAATATAAAGAACCAGAAGATTACTCTTGTACTTGGGTTGAATTACTTCCCTTTGGCACAGGGAATGTTTCCCTGTGATGTTCATTTTGGCTACATCAGGGAGTTGTGGCTGTAAGCACACCCCCTGAAAGCGATGTACTGGATGGTTCCAAAAGGAACACAGAGTTATTAATGAGGGTTTTATTTCAGGTTTGGGGTCTACTTCCTGCCTTGATGTCACTTCATTTTCCTGTAGCATTGAGGTATGTTACTTAATAACCTATGAACTGAAGCTCTAGAGAGAAACAAGTTGCAATAGTCTCAACAAAATCAGTAAAATTAAAAAAAAAAAAGACATTCAATACATTCTTAGTGGAAGTAGAAAAGAAAATCCTAAAATTCATGGGAAAGCAGACAAGATCCCAAATGGTCACAGGACTCCTGAGGCTGAAGAGCAGCGCTGGAGGGATGGTCAAGATAGATTATGGAGCCTTAGCCAAAGGACAAGGCACCGGAGCCAAAGCAGACACAAGAGCAGTGGAATAAAATAGAAGTCCAAAGCATTACTCCACATAGCTGTAGCCACCTGATATTTTACAGAATGGCCAGAACTATACCAGAGGAAACAGGGTCTTCAACAAACAATGCTGTGCAAACTGGCTATCCACATACAGATGGACGAAATTAGACCTGTGCTTATCACTTTACGGAGAAATGAACTTCAACTGGATCTCAGTGTGAAAGCGGCAGTCGAGAGAAGAACACCCAGGAAGTTCCCGACAAGACACAGACTTAGGAAAGGAGGTGCTGAACAGGACTCTGTTTGCTCAGGAATTAAGGCTAACAGTTGACAACTGGGACCCCACAAAATTAAAAAGTGTCTGTGCAGCTAAGGAAACATTTAATCTAATGAAGAGGAAACTCGCAGAGCAAAAGGGAATGCCTTTAGGAGCTTTACACCTGGTAGAAAATTTACATCAAAGACACAAAAGAAAAAAGAGGAAGAAAGAAAAAGGAAGGAAGAAAGAAAGGAATAAAGGAAAAGAAAAAAGAAAAGAAACAGTCCATAAACCAATAGACCCAATTAAAAGATGGGTCGTGAGTCTGAACAGAGAGTTT
>NC_022021.1:56972250-56987515 GCF_000317375.1 Microtus ochrogaster
CCACAGAATTGGAAAGTCTCCTAGGAGACTGGGCTCCCTGACATGGCTGCCTATGTAAGACCTGAACAGTGACAATGGCAGTAGGGACTCTACAAGATCTGAACAGGAACAATATCTACAGACATGTTAACATAGAAGGGAGGCAATTTCACCCCTAGACAAAGAACTAGAAAAAAAAACTGCTAAAAGAGGGAGAATTAGCCTCTCTCAGGGATGGGCCTACTGATTGATTATCAATACAAAGTGTTCTGCCCTGGAATCATATACAGAAATGACAAAAATGGACTCAGTAGGTTGTATTTATATTTATATATTTGCACATCTATGTCTGTCTATGTAAGCGTGTGTGTTTGTTTGTATGTATGTATGTATCATCTATGTTATCACAATAATCAAAGAAAAAGAGGTCATCAATTTGAGATGGGGGGCGTGGGAGTGATTGGAGGAAGGACAAAGAAGGGGGAATGATAAAATTATTTTTTTAATTAACAAGTCTATTAAAAATAAAATGGAAAAGGGAAATATGGCAAGAATTAGGTAAGGAGTAAGCACAGACAATATGTAATGGTTATGTAGTGAACTGAATTTCACCATTGACATCCCTAATAAATCCAGAGTGTAGTTCAGCTTCAGTTTTCACTCCACATATCCTTACCTTCACCACTTTGCTATGCAATGATATCATGATGTCATTCTAGGTAAAGACCGTCAGAACTGATTTAACTTTGGACTGCATATCTTTGATATATTTTTGTATGCGATACAATAAACCCGCCGTTCGGTAACCTGGAGCTTCTGTTCTCTGAGACTGTAAAGACAGAGGGAAAGCACATTCAAGTAGCAGAGCCCAGGAAACCTGGCGGATATCAGGAACCACATAACATCTTACACTCGTTTTCTTTCTTTCTGAATCTGTGGATGTCACCTTCATTTCAGGTCTGACATGTTTCTTTGGAAAGCTCAGGCTCTAATCGACTCACAGAGGAATTCCCTGACAAATAATGATCTTCCATTGCAAGGCGCTCTAACCCATCACATTCCTGGGGAAACCTGCCTACGATAAAGAATTCAGAGAGGATGAGGAACTGGAAAGTTGCCCTCTGATTCATGACTCTGCTCCAGCTGTACTTAGGATAATGGACCTGGGCTGGGTCCCGCTTGGGAAAATGTGTGCTTGGGGAAGGAAGATGCCTGGAGAGCATAGAGAGGTTTCCTGTGCTGCCATGAGCAATTTATGACTTAGTGAGTATATTTATAGGCACATTATAAGCCCTTTATCATTTCAGAAATCAATGGAGAAATTTCCAGAGGAAGTCAGTGATTTGTGGCTATTAGTTGACAGTGATTATTTATCAGAAGGAGAAAAGAATTCCTCCATTAGAGGAAACTGGCAGCTGAGTAGCTTAACAAGAAGGAACCCCTAACCCATGAAGATTTGGTTTGATGAAAGCAGATGCTACTAACAGCAAAAGGGCATAGTAAGGCTAGTGGGTAAACATCTGTAAAGCTATTAGAACTCTTATTTTCTGATCATGCCCAGGACTCAATACAGAGAGCTGCTATTCACCAAGGACTCATGGATACCCTGCTGGATGCTTGCTAGGTACTCTGCATTGCCTTCGCCTCTTCAATCCTGACACCTCACAGGGGGCAGGTATCAGGGCTCTGAGAGATGTGGTTGCCAATTATCAAAGATTTTATATATATATATATATGTGTGTGTGTGTGTGTGTGTGTGTGTGTGTCTTGCACAAGACAGAAAGTACTAGAAAGGGGCAAATTTGATAATGAACTCAAATCTGCATCACTCTAAAACTATGCTTTTGTCCTTCTTATATTACCACCACTAGACCCAAGTTATTTGATAATGTCTGAAACACATGTGTTTGGGCTTAAAAAGTTTTTTACTCTGTATACCAATCTACATTAGTATATACACGTATTCTCTCTACTTGTTCATCCCTTCGACAGATACTGATCTGTTGCTCACCTGTATAAAGCTTTTGCTAAGCACATGGACCTATGAGCTCAAACCACGAGCCTCTTGTCTCCGTGTGTTGAGCAGGGAGACAAAGCAAAGGGCATTTATATTGCAATATGTGCAATGATGAAACGATGTAGGAGATCGTGAGAGCAGGACAGCGGCAAAGACCCTCTAGACACAGCACTGGAAACCATCACCACCCTTGTCTAACGACCAGCTACTGTTCCAAAGCTACTCATCTCAATTCAAATTGCAGATAACAGACAGGGAGTTTAGATTGTTTGGTGTAAGGAAAACTTCCATCTAGGTATCTCTGTAGAACACACAGGAAAGGGTGTATTTCTAGACAAGGGAAATCTTCTCCCAAATGAAGGACCTCTCGGAAACTGTTCTGAATTTAGAAAGCAGCTTCGAACTTCAGTGATTACAGAGTTGGGGAGTTAAGGTGGAGCGGAAGCGTGGAGTAGATACATGTGCTGCATTCTCTTCTTTCAGTTGCCTTGGCAACTCTGGAGTTGGATGAAAAAAGACTTGTGTACTATGATCTTTTACTGCTTCCCCATGGTTATTGTTTACACACAATAGGCCGTGTTTCTTTGGTTGGTAAAAACGTGAGTTTCTTTTCTAAATTAAAGTTTTCAATAGAATAAAAGTAGTGTTCTTTGAAAACAAACACTGAACCGTTTCTCCTAACTACATTCTAGTGTCTGTTCCTGACTGAAATAGAAACATGACTTACAAATATAAATAATAGGAAACTGATAAGGACCGAGTTCAAGTTATAAGCAGCCTAGCATTCTGGGAAGCACACCATCATGATCGTTAGAGTTCATCAAAACGTGACTGAAACAACTTTTATACTTTACATCAGGCCCTCTGTGCTAGTTTGTCTTCTAGCGCTGTGGTAAACACCACAACTCAAGGCAATTTGGGGAAGGAAAGGTTTAATTTTGGCTTACACTTCAATGTCACAGTCTTGTCATTGAGGGAAGTCAAAACAGGAACTCACACCGGAATATGACAGCAAGAACTGAGTAGAGACCACAAAAGTACACTGCTTACTAGATTGCTCAGCCTGTTTCCTTACACAATCCGATATCACCTTCCCAGAGCAGCACAGCACACGGTGGGTTGGACACACCCACACCAATCATTAGCCAAGATCATGCTTTCACAGACACTTCCACGGGCCAGTCCAGTGGAAGCAATTTCTAAAGCAATGTGTCCTCTTCCCTTTAGCTGTGCCAAATTGACAAAACTGACGATCTATCTTATTGAATGAACCAAGTGAGTTTTTCCTTCTTGTCTTCTAGTTGAAGAACTAGTTTTTTAAGTGGCCATAGCCTCTCAGGAACCTATCAATATACTATAGAAAGTTCCAAACTAAGCTTTTCCTATGTCAAAATTTATTACTTACCACTGTGTGACAGGCAAATTGTCAATATAAATATATGGAAGCATCCTAAATTAAAAATAACTTGTCATGATAATTAAGCTCTTGGGGAAGCAATTTACGTTATATTTGATTTAACTATTTCATTTATTTATTAGAATAGTATGATTATACTAGATGCAAAAGAAAGAATTTCTCAGTGAAATATATTGCAACTCTTTTTTAATCTATATGAATAGCATGATTATAGTCTGAGATAAAAATTGTGAAATGAGCATTGCCCCCCCCATTTTAAGACATTTGAGCAGCAGCTTAAAGGATAAAAGAACATAAATGATGACAAAGTAGTTATGTGGGGTCCTTTCTTTGTACATCTGGGCGTGTGATGAATGTCCATGATTATAGGCATGTGGACACCAAAATGGGCATCCATGCATATGCGTATTTGTACATATAGAGGCCAGACGTCTACACTGCGTGTTGTTCTCCATTGTTTTCTATCTTATCTTTTGAGATAGAGTCTCTCATTGGATCTGGAGTTCATTTACTGCCCACATTGACTAGTCAATGAGCTGCAGGATCCAGTTCTTTCCACTCCCTGGTTCTAGGATTAGACACTTGCCATTGTACCCAACATGAGTTCAGTATCTGAGTTCAGGTCTTCAGGCTTGTGTGTGCCATGCCCTTTGCTAACTGAGCCCTACTAAGTTTACAACCCTACTTGTTTACTTGAAATATACTTTATTCCACAAATTCCTTTAGACTCACTTGGTCTTGGGGCTGATTTGGCTGTATTATGGTTTCTAAAATGTCCTCAGAAATCACACAGCAGATGCAGGCCATATTGACACTTGCAGTGAAGACCTAGCTTGTAATTAAGCTGCCGGATTAGGAGGTTCTATAATCAAACTCTTGACAGAGCTAGGCAGGTGAAGTTGACAATCTATTCTTTGCAGGAATGAGCTGAGCTGTGGAATCAAAATCCTAATTGCTTAGGGAGGCTGATGCGCAATCAAATGGCATGCCTATCAATCAAAGTCTAGAAAATAACCTTTTGTGTTTCATTCTGCAGACGTAGACGGTCCATGCATGGGCATCCGCTAACCTCTATTCATGTTTTCTTTTGCCCTGGGTTCCACAGCCAGCCTGAGCTTTCATTACAGACTTTGCCCTTTCTTGTTCCCCAGAAGCACAGAGTTCTTTGAACATCTATTTCTTTCTATGCCTTTTAAAGTTCTTTCCTCCCTCCCCCAGTGCAATTTCTATCTGTACTTTGTGGAGTTCAGACACGTGCATCAACTCATCACTCAGAATCCTGATGTGACTCGAAGTACATTCCCTGAGGTGGAAAATAATTTTTGTGAAAGTGTTCTTTATTATTTTCAGTTTCACAGTTCTGAGTTCTCTCCTTGACTTTTAAACATTGCACGTTTCCCCAATTCTTTAAAGTCACAAGCACAAGAAATCATCAGTGAGTGCTTTTCATGAATCATTCTATAAAACATCTGGACAAATATGCATAATTTTTTAAAAAAAAAAAGCATTGTGACTTATCCGACCTTTAAACCCATCCTAGCTCTCCTCTGAAGTTTACTTTCTCAGGGGGTAGGTTCTACAGGGGTAGGAAGCACATGGATAAACTCAATGAAATGCTAAGGCTGCGATTCAACCCGGAAGTGACATCACTTCCTTCAAATGACTTACAAAGCTTTGGTCTAACGAGTCATTGTGCTACTGTGAGTTGTATTGTTTCCCAAGTGGTTTCATTGTCCTGGTAGGTGCTCCATGTCTGTTAGAAAGTCCTGCCAAGCAGAAGGGCAAGGCATGAGCTCATTTATTTTCATTACAGGCCTGTGCTGTTGGAGGCCATTTGTTACCAGCGTGTGGATAATAAGGGGGTAAGCAACTGATGTTCTGCCTCGTAATGAGAACCACCTGACGTAGTTCTTAGTAGAAGAAACATCAAAAACTGATCCTAGGTCCTCTTTAGAGGATATGAAGGGCGAATAAAAATGTTTTATTTTAATACAGGAAAAGAATTCATTCCTGGTTATATTGCAAAATTACACCAAGATTACAGGAATTTCCTTGGCAAAGGCCTTTTGAGCAGAACGTAATAGACCCATATTTTAAATGCACATGCATATATATGTTTATGGACAGTTTTTAAAAATGTATTTGAACTCTCCTTCCAAGAAGTAGTTTTGGAGTTTTATTGTTTATTGATGGAAAACTCCCCCGGTAACATAACGTCCTTGCATTTCTATGCGTCTTCTCAGTAAGGTCGCCACGTTGAACACCCCTGCTTTCTTTATATAGTCACCTCACTGTTTACCATAAACTCTCACTAAATGCCCTTTTCTTCCCCGTGGTGGTGGGTGATGCATATGTTTCCTGACATAGCCATTGAGTTAGCATCTGCCTCAACCTACATAGGTGACACCTGGTGGAAGCGCTCAAAGCCTTAAAATGATTGGTAGCCATTTCCAGAGAGAAATATGGGAGAAAGGAAGAAAAAAGATGAACTGACCAAAACCAAATGCTTAGTAGAGAGGGATGATCTTGCACCATCCGGGACGTAGCTGAGACATTCCATCAAAGAAGTTCTGGTCTTCTTTTCCCCAGGTGACTGACAACCCTAAGTTAAGTCCCCTTCTGTTATTGTTAGCAGGGATATGTCATAGCCAGCAAATCACACTGCAGCCTACAGGGACATGTGAAATTCCTGCAGATGGTAAGCTCCATTAGTCTAAGGCAGTGAATTTTAATCTGTGGATCATGACCCATTGGGGGTCACATAGCAGATATCCTTCCTATGAGATATTTATATTACAATTCATAAAGGTAGCAAAATTACAGTTATGAAGTAGCAATAAATTAATTTTATGGTTGGGGGTCACCACAACATGAAGAACTGTATTGAAGGGTCGCAGCGTTAGGCAGGTTGAGAACCGCTGGTTGAAAGTGGCTGACCTGCCAGGGGAGAAGCCTGTGTCCCATTCAGACAGCTCTGGGTACAGCGGTGGCACAAGATATTTTACAACACAACCACAGCAGCCCTTCTTGTATTTATTATAAAATTCTTTCTAATATATAGTGAAAATTGATTTTCCATGTTTTTGCTATTACAAAAGAACAGACTGAAAGAAGAAAAAGAAAAAAGAAAAAACCAGCTTGATAAATCGATCCTGGCAAAATTCCGTGGAATTGTACTTGTTGAGCTAAAGTACCTTCGGAGATCTCATTTTCACTCACAGAAGCACAGCATGCAACTGGCCTTCTTCTACCTTTGCTATATTTACCCTTGTTTTCTCATAGGATGCTCTCACCGGCAGAGTGGGAGCTAAATCAGGCTCCGCTAGGGCTTCCTCATCCTGAAAGATTCTTTGAGAACACTGTTTTCATAAATAGCCCAGGAGGCAATGGGCTTCTGAGATCACTGGACTTCACACAATTGTTCTCCCGGGGACTACGTGAAAGACAGTGGCCGGCTGAGACCTGCAGTTCCTGGAAGCTAGGTTTCTCAGCATTCAAGGGCTATCTCTTATGAAACAAAGCAGGAGGCTGTGTGAGGGTGACCTTGGCCATTGTTCTTGGCGGCTGGGGCTTCAGAAGGTGGAGGTTGCTCCTGGACGGTTAGGAGCGACTTGGAAACCGATATCATCATGGTCTCACGATGACCATAGAAAAAGCTAGTGCCTATCTGGAATGAGATAACTGCTTTATAAATACTCCGCTCCTGAAAAGGGGCTGCAAAGGAAAGCATTATCTCAACAAGTTTCCCTCCTACTTCCTTCAGATCCTAAAGGATGAACCCTACCCAGCCTCACCAGACATAGGCAAAATGGGTTACTGAGCAGTTGTTATTCGATGAGAGGAGTATATTTTATAGACGTGAAGAGTATATTTATATAGGTGAGTAAGAGCAGGCTGTGTGTTGCCTGGTTGCTGTATAGGGAGTTACGAGAAGGTAATAGGAGGCACATTAAAAATTTGATAACTGAGACTAGAGAGCTCACTCAGTGGTCAGACAGGTTCTCTGCTTTTGTGGAGGACCAGACTTCCATTCTAAGCGTCCACCTGAGCTGGCTCAGAGCTCCAGTTCCAGAGGATCCGACACACTCTTCTTGACTCTGTGGGCATACACACAGCACACATAGAGACACACAAATAAATCCTTTTAAAAAAAATAATTTGATAATTTGTTGACAAAAATGCCTTGTAAATGTAAATGTGGGTTGTATCAACACAAAACCCACAGCTGTCACCTCAGAGGGGACCTGAAGTAATTTATTCTGGGGCCAGCTAAGAGCGACTATGGTCTAGGAAGAGAGATTTAAGTTAGCCCAATTTCCATGTTCCAATGAGGTAGAAAAAGAACAAAGAAGTCTGGAAAGAGGGACAGTTCAAATACGTTGGTGGAAATACCAGTTAGAGGGTTATAGCAGGGCAGTGGAGCCCTCTGATGCTGCTGATGACTCTCAGCTTCTGGGTTGGTGGAGCCTAGTCACCTGTGAAGTTCCTATGGTTGCTAAGGTTTCTTTCACCTTAGAGTCACAAAGAAGGTAGAAGCCACAGAGGTGGCAAAGGATTGGCTAATAAGGGGTTGGAAATAGCTCAAGGTGTGTTCTAATTAGGCACTAGCCCTGCCACATTCCACCCAGTCCACAGTCTTTGAAGTTCCAACCAGTCAGGCAGCCTTGCAGAAGAGTCAGGGGAAGGCGTGGCTTCTTTCCAGGAACTGCCCTTCACAGTAGACTTGGTACAGAAGCAGATGATGAGGGGCAGAGGTCTTTCCCTTTCTTCTTAGAGACCTACATTGTTTACATACATGCAAATTCCTGGTGCAAATTTCTTGTGACTCTCTTTCTACCAAAGTAATAGAATGCATAAGCACAGAAACAAAACAAACTATTTTATCATTTTTCTTCAGAGTCCTGTGATTTAGGTTAAAGGCACACACTTTGGGGCTACGGGAAAGGACTCTCCGTGAGCTGGGAAGACAGGTGAAAGACAGCAGCCTGAATAAGCAAGTTACACTTAAAATATGTGCAAATTTATCTTGAGCCCTTCTTTTTGGGGGAGAGCATGTGGACTTTGTAGACTGTTAAGTACTTAAGCAATTACTGTTAAATATTTCAACATAAAATGTCATTTAAGTGCTCTGATCCCATGTTCAGACCTGGCATAAACCACAAACCACAGTGTTACTACCCTCCGCATCCATGACTGTATTTCCCTCCTTCCTTTGTAGAAACAGCCATTCTGAATTACTCTAAATTTATTCCGGGTCAGACTCCTAAATTAGCATTGCAATATCCTAAGTGTACAAATCTTTAGCCAGTTTCTGGTGAATGGTAATGGAGATGGTAATATGTCTTAGTTATGGGGATCATTGAACTCCTTGCCTTGCAAAAATAGAAAATGGTTGAGAATATCATATACTTCAGAATAATACCTTTTGTTTGTTTTGAGAGAGAGTCTCACATGCTTCAGCCTGACATTGAACTTGCTATAGAGCCACAGCAGGCCTGAAACTGTTGACCTTCTTGTGTCCACCTCACAAGTGCTAGGATTATAGGCATTAACACCAGACCCAACTCAAATCTTAGCAATGTTTTTTAATATTCCTGCAAATGGCTATTTCTTCACGCACAAAGAGAAAATTTTCAGTGTCTATACAATTATTTAAATACTAGTCTTCATATGGAAAGACTAGTAACATTTCAAATTAAGAAGAAATAAAGTTACCCAGGACTGAATATAGTCTGCCATGTTTGTATTACCTTTATCATAATCACACAAAACCATATTCTTTTTTTATAGTTATTATTCCATGTTTCCCCTTGGACAGTATCACACACACACACACACACACACACACACCCCTGCAGAATAAGCACTTAATATGTTGAAGACCTCAAAACTACAATTCAATTACCTTAAATCAATACTATCTGACTATTTGACTAAATTGATTTGTGATTGGATTTCGCTGGAAGTGAGTGCTGGGAAAGTACACACTGAGAAGCATCTATGCTGAAAGGATAAAGGATAAAAATGAAAACTATGAAATTCCTGAAGGTCATTATTTCTTTCAAATATAACTTTTATTGAGCTTGTGACACTTCCATGCACATACAATGTGCACTCTGATTATTGTAACACCCCCTCAGATCTCCCTTCCACCCTGCCTGCCCTCCCTTCCATGTAAGTCCCCTCCCCACACTTTCCAGTTTGTGTTTTGCTTTTGTTCTTTTGTTTATCGAGACCCCTTGAGTTTAAGCAGGATTGTCTGCGTGACCATGGATTTGGAGCTATCCCTTGGAGCACAGTGGGCTCTTCAGGGGCACACAACTATAGAGGGCAATGACTGCCTCCATCCTAGAATCTATTGGTAGAAGACAGTTGATCAGGTGGAGGTCATACCCTCTAGGTCACTCCCCTCTATATAAATGACTTTGGATAAGGCCCATTGCAGGCAGTCACAGCTGCTGTTAGGTCATGACTGCTTTGTCTATTCTGCACCCAAAAGACAGTGTTCCGAGCTTTCTCCTCTATTTTCTGACTTGTACATTTTTTTTCTACCCCTTTCCTATGATGTCCCTGGGGCCTCATAGGGATGGAATAAATGCCAAGTTTAAGTTGGAGCACCCATGTAGCATATATTCTCAGCACTTTAAGTACTGAAGTGTCTCTTCATTCGCTGCCCATCATTGTAGAGAGGCCTCTCCAGTTAAGGCTTGAAGTAGCATTTGTCTATGGATATAGAAGCAATTGTTTAGAAAGCAGCTTGGTGCCATGATAATTTAACTAAGGAAAAACAATCTTAAGTTCTTTCTTATAGCCCCAAATGTTCAACCATGGGGTTTCAACCATTTCACAGTAGTTAGTATGTATTTCTTCCTGTGAAATGAGCCTCAAATCTAATCAGAGAGAATTGGTTACCCCATAACTGTCATGCCCCTATTCCTCTTGTGGGCCCATATTACCTGAAAGGCTGGTGTTAAAGTCGGTAAGGTTCACGGCTCAGTAAAACTGTTAATGACTCTCATACCCTGGCAGGCTGTATTGAACCTTCTGGAGTTATGACAGCTAGCCAGCAAGGAAGATGCTTCCAGCCCCATTTAGCTATAACTCGCAATCAACATGCATGGAGTCTTTATCAATGGGATCTTACCAGTTGTTTCTAGTGAGCAAGCAAGAAGAGAAGCAAATACCTCCCTGACCAACAACTTTAAGGAGGACTCTCACACCTCTTTTTTGCTTTGTTTTGGTTTGATTGTTTTCTCTTTTCTTTTTTTGCTTGAAACTCGTAGATTTTGAGAACAGTGTCCTACAGATTACAGAGTATCCCTTTCTAAATCTCCCTCTTCTTAAAATCATATATATTTTATTGGTTTACAAAGTAGTAAGTTTCCATGTGGTTTTTCCCCCATGAATTTTTATGCTTGGTTAATTCTCCCTCCCTTCTCCTCTTCTCCAGCCCCTCCTGAATTCTTGCTTAAGCTTTCCAGCATTACAAGTAACCCTCTATTTTCATATCGCCTGTGCTAAACTATCTCCCCTCTCCTTTGGTTACTTTGCACAAGTTTTCTCTATATTCATCCATTTACCTATAAATTTCATTGTGCCAATTTTCCTTAAAGCTGAATAAAATGCCATGATGTGTACATGCCATAGTTTCCTTGTCCATTTATCAGTTGATGGACATGCTGGCAGTTTCCCTCTCCTAGTCACTGTGACTACAGCAGCAATGAACATGTTTGAGCAAGTATCTCTGGAGTAGGACGTGGCGTCCTTTGGTTATGGATGCAGGATTCTGGAGTTCCAGAATAAAGGTAAGAGAAGTACCTATGAGGTGACCAGGCACTCAGTGTAGTAGGTCCACAGACAGATAGTTTAGAATCCCAATGGGGGGTGGGGGAGAGCTACCTGTGGGAGGAGCAGGCATTTGGCATATGTCCTCAGGTGGCAAACTCATCACTCATTTCTAATTAAGCCAATAAATCTTGATATACATTTCGAAAACTAATTTAAAGATCTCTCCTCTTTGCATAATGCGTAATAGCTGTGCTTCCGTTTGGAATTTGGTAACAGACATTAGTTAGAGACATCCTTAAACCTGAGAGCTTCTGCTTGGGCTCATTCCTATGCCAGAGGAGGCTGGGAGATTGGAGACAGATTTGAGAGAGATGGGACCTTGACACTTGGCATTCTGAAGAGAGCAATTAACTCCTATGTGTATCTAGACACCTGGTAGCAGGGGTGGCGCATTGACTCCTAAGATATTCCTGTCATGTCCCTTAATCACAGACCTGACATTGCTCAGTTATGAAGTGGCCTAAAATAAGGGGAATTTATTTTAAAATTCAGAAGTTGTGTGCCACTGTCAGTGTAAAAACTCTCAAATGTCAGGCTTTCTTCTTCTGCATTCCTTTCTATCTGGCTCCTTCCTGGTCACATCTAAAGAGTGGAAGACTTACTGAATAAAATTCAGTTTTGCAAACTCAACTGGAAAAAAAAGGCTCACAACCCCTGAAAGGTATCACTGATTACTCCGGGGTTGTGAAGATACTGGCCTAATTACACCATCACCCCATACATCCTTCCTGTGCAATGTCTAAATTTGCCTAGGGTACTGTGGTCAACTATTTTTTTTTTTAAGAAAACCTACTAAGACACTCTACATAACTTAAGTATTAGAAACTGATATGATAAAGAAAATCAGTCTTTACTTTGATGACCTTAAGGAAAAAAAAATTCATGACTCTAAATTAGTTTTCATTAAAATTTAGCACACTTTGGCGTGTCTGATGCCATGCAATCAACAGTCCCCAGGATGACTTGAAATGTAATTCAAGGCCTGAGACTCAGTTTGGGCCTTTCTTTCATATTCGCTGTAAACATCTCATTTAGGAGAAATAAATAGAGGCATGGAAGTTGGCTTTCCTTACTCTTCAATAGCCTTAGATGCTTCGTCCTGTGTTAAGGTACTTTAGAACATCCTGTACGGTTACTAGCTTTGACGGAAGTCCTCTAAAGCTCAGTGAGAGAGTGCAAAGTTAAAGAAACGTAGAAAATAAAAGAAACAGCTGGTGTCTGAGGGAGACCTAGGCAGTCCCGGTTTTTATGACCTGCGCATGGGGCAGAGGGAAAGAGACACAAAAATCAACAATGCCTTGTTTATCTTCCTGAGTTTTAAATCCAATTGTAAGGTTCTCTAGGAGACCCAGAAAAGTGGTGTCTTATTAGCCCCTTTCACCACCCTGGCTGGCAGAAAGCATTCCTTTCAGCTAGCTCAAGCTCCCACTTTAACTGGAAGTCTCCCACTTCCACCCCCACAGCCCAGGGGGAACAGTGAAGAGCGCCTGTCCATTAGCCTGTGTGTAGACAAATCTCAGGTGACTCTAGGGGATTAGGGTGGTTAAGGAAAAGCTCAGCTCTACCCTTACTTAGGGACGGCCTTATTCCATCCTGACTGCCATCCTTCAACGTAAGACATTGGAGATACTTTAATTACACCCTGGGTCTTTAAAAAAAAAACTCACATTTTGGTGTTTTTATTTGTTTTGGACCCCTGGGTTAACTTTTCACAAACTCTACAAGAGACTTGCCCTCTCCAGCTCAATTTCTTTCAGGGGCGCTTTCCTTGACTAAAGCTTGCTCTCTCCTGTCTTTCAGGGTCTCAAAGATGACCATTTATTGATCCTATGTGTTTTTGCAGCTGTATTAAATATCAGAGATAATCAAATCAACCATTCCATGACACAAACCAGGTGTTGAACCACTAGTATAGCCAAAACCATGTTTTAATCCATTATTTCTGTGTTGTAGATGTATCATAAGACTCCTTGTTCTTATTTGTCTTTTCTAAGACCTTTTATTTTCTAAACTACATAAGGGTTATGATATTTTATTTTATTACAATATCATAATGTACATTCTTTACATGTACATTACTTTTGTCCATTGCTTGAATAATAATTCAAGGTTTTAATACCTTGTACTTTTAACTTGAATGAGTGTGTTAGTCTCTATCTGTCCCCTCCTACACATTTAGATATAAAATAACCACTCTATGCTACGGTCATATGTGATAGATGAGGGGAGTCTTGCATTTATCACTTTGAAGTTTGCACCCATATCATTTTTTAAAAATCTAGGTGTGTGGACTTAAACCAGAGATTACTGTTTAGTATATGTCTACATATTTTTTAAACAAGAATCTGGAAAAACTATGATGTTGATATTGCAGCATAATTTGAGAAATAGGACATCCAAGAGCAGGTAGCCTGGAGATGTGACTCAGTTGGTAGAGCGTTTGCCTACAATGCAAGAGGGCCCCAATTTAGTCCTCAACATGGCATAAAACTAGATGTAGTGACACATGTTTGCAATCCTAGCACTTGGGTTGCTGAAAAAGGAGAATCAGAAGACCAATGTCCCCTTGAACAATATCAATTCAAAGTCATTCTGTTGTATATGATACTCTGTCTAAGAAGACCAAAAGCAATAGATGTCACAGCAGCAAAAGCAACCAACCACAAGCTAAACCATCACTGAGCAGATGGGGGGGTGAGGAAGGCAGGAGCTTTGCATGGAGGTTCAAGAAGGAAAGCCCAAAGCACAAGAATGTGTGACCTCATGCTGCTTAGAGAATATTTTGGTACTCAGCATGGGCAGTCATGATTTCATGCTGGTTGTTTCCTGATGGTGGAAATGCAAACATCCCACTTTCTTCTGCTTAATGGAAATGCCCACTAAAGGATCTAGTTCAGTAAGCACACGACTAATTGACAGCCTGCTGTAACCCCAGTGCAAATGATCTGATTTAATAGTTTTCCTAAAACGCACAGACATTTTCATTTCATACATAAATAATAACATTTTTAAACTGACATATATTCACTGTCAATGGTAGCAGGTTTTTAAAGCACATTTTCACACACGTATTTACCTTACTGGAAGCATATCTTTCCATACCTCCTTACCTGCCATTTCTTTCTGCCCCCCATTCCGTTCGCCTTGTTTATCCCCTAGATACTTGTTTCCCTTCTACTTTTCTGTCACAGATGCCAGCATGATTCTAAATACACGCTCATTTCTTATAAGCTCATATCAGATTAATATATTTAGAACAAGTTGTTTGCTCTAAATCTGATCAAGTTTCTGGACCCTTGGAAGACTGTTAATAATCTTGTCTTCCCACCCTTACACAGATATGACAAACTGAGGTGGATTGGACATGACTGTCTACTGCTTGACTGACTTGAAGGACAGTTTTACCATCTACTAGATTTTATCCAAGAGATTCTACTGCTCTGGATACCAATAACCCTTCTAAAAATTGGGGTAATTATTTCCGTAGGGATGTAGAAGTAATCAAATAAGCTTATATATGTAAAATTCTCTTTATGATTAAGTTTTGTTGCCATTTAAATTTTCTTTAATGTCTTTTCTAACTCAACATCTAAGCAAACTCCTTTTTTAATACTTTTATGCAATGTAGCATCATTAGTTGGTATTGAAATCTCAAGTATAATATCTCATAATCTAAAAAAATTAAGTGATTATTTATGAATGTTATATAAAAGTTTATTTCCCTTTGCATTTAAAAATTACAGATACAACATTTATTCTTTCCATGAATACTGCCAAATGTCTCTAATAGAATTCTGTGGTTTATATTTTGGAGATAGGACCTTGCTTTATACCAAAATGAGCCTCAAACTCCTGGTCCTCATGCATCAGCTTCCCGAATGTTGGATACATCATCATCTGGATTCTCCATTTTTTCTTTTCTTTTTTCTTTCCTTCTTCTTCTTCTTCTTCTTCTTCTTCTTCTTCTTCTTCTTCTTCTTCTTCTTCTTCTTCTTCTTCTTCTT
>NC_022021.1:56987620-57014895 GCF_000317375.1 Microtus ochrogaster
GCTCTGTAGACCAGGATGGCCTCAAACTCACAGAGATCCACCTGCTTCTGCCTCCTGAGTGCTGGGATTAAAGGCATGCACCACTACCAACTGGCCTGGATTCTCTATTTCGAAAAAAAAAAAAAAGCCTTAGTTCCACATTAGAATTGTCAGGGGAGATTTTAAAAATAAAATTCCAATGCTTAGAATATACTTATTGGTGTCCCTCATGACAGAGCCTGGGTACTACTAGTATTTGCTGAAAGTCGCCAGGAGATTCCATTTCAGGAGTGATGTACTTGAGAAAATGCCATCAGCGAGTTTCTGGCAGAGAAACAGAGTGACAAGTCCCATGCCCTTGGGAAAGTGTCCAAAGTTCTTCAGTAATGCTGAGATGCTCCATAGAAGGGAGAGCTGACGACAGGCTATAGTGGTCTCTGAGAAGCAGGACAGAAAATCAAGAAGTGGTACTTACTGGCAAATATGTGTAACAGCCCAGAAGACAAATGACTGGCTTAGGGAAACTGGAATTAGGGAGCCCAAGCAGGCTCCAGTATTGGTGAGGAAGAGCACTTGTCCCTCCCTCTCAAAGCATTGCAGAATCTAGCATGTAAAAATAAATGCCTACTTACTAATAATTGTGTACAAGAGCCAGGGCTAATACTATGACTCATAATAGATGCCTAGCGTGATAAAAGTCCCGAGTTCAAACTGTCTCTCCAAATCACAAAATAAGCCAGATAAAAATAAATCATGTAAGAGGACAGGTTCAATTTGGATTAGAAGCAAATCTGACTCCTCAGACTTCTCAAATTCTATGTGACAAGAACCTGAATTGATGCAACCCCCACAGGAAAGCTCATTTTCTTGTGGAAGCAAAGTGCCCATCTCTAAGAAGCCAACTCAAAATCCAGGGAGAATATGTTGGCTTTCAAGGGTGTGGAAGGTTATTGCTTCTCTCAGGCATCCCAAGTAGGACCTTGGGAATCTTCCTGGAGGTGGCCTTTTCTTTGATTTGCATGAATATTTATTACCTATGTAGATAAATAAATCATGAGTTTCTGTCCATTCTAATTCAACAGCATCATTTTAATATATCTAATTAACTTAATCCTCATATAATTGCCCTAATTGAAACTTATATAATCTCTCATGTTAATTACTACATCAAACTCCGAGCTGGTTTGTTTTCTCAAGTATGTCTGAACATGGCCTGTATTTTTCTGTCTCCTGTCTTTGCACATTACTTACAAACCTAATTTACAATGTTTCCTCAGAAACCCCAGTTATTCTAAGACTCAAGAGCAAATCCACTTGGTTTGGGGTTCTTCTGCCTGTAGAAAAGAGCATGTCTTTCCTCTTCTTTCATTAGCTCTTCAATCATTCACTTTAATCATTATACCTTCCACACAGTTCAACTACTTGCTGATTACTGCTGAATCTTCTAGAATCATAGGTCACCATCACGCCGCTGCTTCTCCCACCCTCTTCAAGTGTCTGCTGATAACCTGGACCCACAAGGCCTGGCTGCCTATACAAAAGTAGGTGACATAACTTGTTCTTGGGTCAGGAAGTCATGACACTATTCTCTTGTCATACTAGCTTGACTAAACTTAGAAGTCCAATCCCAAGTTAATCTCCCTCTTATCCTTTATAATCAACAAGTAGAAGCCCTTCCCAGTACTCAGAGAGAGAAGAGAGAAAAGCATTAAGCAAGGAGACAGGCTGATCTGTCACACCACTGGGTGAGAAGCCTGGGACAGCAGTTAATGATACAACAAATTCAACATGGAATCCACAGAGCAGTCAAGAGGTGGGTGATGAGTCCTAGCTGGTGACCACACTGAGACTGTTAATATTCCACTAGCCCTAATTTGTTTCTTGTTTTGCTGTAAAGGGGAGCATGGCAGTTAAAGAAGATCTAGTTCTACCAACCTGGCATAAGAATTGGAACAGGTTAATTTCTTTGTAAAATCCTTTCTTTCTAGGGGTAGACAAAGTTGTCAAACGGTGCAGGTAGATATATAAAAGGAACTCCAACAGGGCTTGTGAAGGTCCAACCTAAGCCATATTTTGGGGATGCAGAACTTAGATGCCACACCCCACCACGTGCCTGACCTGAGCAACATAACAACAACTCAAAATCAGTCACCCCTTGTTTGAAAATCTTGAGCCTGTCTCCTGACCCAGTTTGTTGCATTTTACTCTCTACTGACTCTTTACTCAGTCAGCTTGAATACTCAACATGGCCATTGTATTAAGGGCAATTAAAGAATGGCAAATGCTGTGTCGGCACCTAGGGCAGGTTGCCGAACAAGGATCAGTGACCTCTATCCTTCATCTCAGTGGAGAGTTGGGGATTCCAGAGCTTGGTCAGCTGAAGCCTAAGAATGGCAAGTGTGAGGCCAACCTGGGCTACATGGTGATACTCTATTTCAAAGCAAACATAAAAATAACAGAGGACAAACAAAAAACCAAAACACTCTACTTTTAAGGAGAAGGTACATCATCCCAGACTATACTGGAGACAGTGAGCTTGTCCCCAACCCCCAGTGCTTCATAGGAAACCATTCCTAGATCTTCTATAGAACCTCGTTACTGAAGGTGGCATGTTCATGCTACAGACTGGAGTCTTCTGGGAAGCCTCGCAGAGGTGCGGGGTCCCAGAGCATCTCAGATGTTCTGTGAATGTTGCTATGTCCTTCCCTAGCTGGCTGTTATGTGGGCTATCTTTCAGTTTCTCTGGCTGAAATCAAAAGCTGGCTCATTCCCGCTCCACAGATGAAAGAAAGAAAAGTCACTGAAGAAATTTTCACAACTGTTTCCTGGCCTGGACCCTTGATTTATTATATGAGTCTTGGGAAGGGTGTGCGATTTTGAAAGCATAAGAGAATGGTTTGAGAAAGAGTTTCCAGCAAATTCTGCAATCACTCGAAATTCAGATCCTGGGAACCATTTCTCCTGTGATGTGAGAGTTGTGGCTGGGCTCACTGAGAGCAAGCTGTTTGATCTCTCTTGACCACCAGCATTTCCTGACGCCCTTCCTTTGTAGTAGTTCCGTTTTCCATTGCCTCCAAGAATTTGCATTGCCTTGGTTTCCTGTTTCAATTTCTGTGTATATTGCTTTCTATGTGGGTTGAATTGCGTCTCACTAGATTACTTTGAGCACACCCTGAGAGGAGATTATAAGATTTGGAAGGAATAAAAAGAGTCTCTAAGCAACTCATGCCAGCCTTACAGCCAGCAATGTTCTGATCCAACATTAGAAAATACGTTTTATTGTCTGCTCTGGAACCTACAGTATGGACAAAGCTGTTGAGTTCAGGTAGCATACTTGCCTCAACCAAGAGACTTAAGCTTTAGAGTCTGATAAACTCTGTCATTGAGAAACACTCAGAAATTAGGACAGCCTTACCTTTAAGCCCTTTGAAAGCATCCATCCACATACAGACTTTGGAAAATGCAGACGTGTGCAGTGAATTGCTTTCTATAAACTGCACACACGTTTAATCGGGGTTATGTGCAGGCTGCCACAGGGATGGCATGCTCTCCGAAGGGCACTCTAACTGGTACACTTGTAACACACTCGTATTGGTTTCTAGCCTTCTGCTTTTACTAGTTTCTAGAACACAAACACTCAGATGGGAACAGAGCAAACACCCCTGCAGAAGGCATCTACAACGAACTGAACCAAGAAAAGTTGTGATTTGGGAAAGGAGAACCAAGAATTGAAGAATAGGCTGAATTATTAATATTTTCTATTGTTCATTGAATAACTAAGCTGACAATAGTCATTGTGTTCACAGACTTTTATTGTAACTGGGATTTATTGTATTGGGTACTAGGATCTGGGAACGCATATTATCTGAGAAACAATCTTGTACACAATGGCTGGCTTCCCAGGCTGTGTAAAACACCCATTTAACTCATAATGTAATTTGGATGAATGATGCTATTGAATAAATATTTCTTAACTATAATAAATATTTGAACAACTCCAAACCTAAAATCTTTAAATGTAGACACAAATCACAAGTAATCTACAGTTTTAAGAACGAAACTGATACCACACTCTCTGAGTTATGGTAGACAGTGTGGAAAAGCTTCTGTCTGGGACTTTTGTCTCTTCTGATGATTCCGAAGGCTGAAGATAATTAACTAGACATTCAGATTTTGCCAGAACCAGTTTCAGAGATTTCCTTTTTTTTTTTTTGATGAAACTGTCTCTACTACCAGTATTATTTTCTTGTCTATTAAGACAATATTACAGATTGTATGTGTGCATATATGCATCCAGCATTATTTATGCAATCTGTGCGAGACTATTTTTGAAAGTGTCTAGTCTTTCCCTGTCTTCTGTATACCTTTTCTTGATCAGCGTCTTTCATTCTTTATTACAGTAGTTACAGAGGACTTTCTCACTGTGTGCCAGCTATGATACTCTCTTGTTTTTTAACCTTTTAATATGATAAGCGATGGATGGTTAGGGGAAATTGAAATAATCTCAAACTGCTGAAAAAACTTCATTTGTTTAAGGTATATAATAATTTTTATATATTGACATATCAAATGTAGTTTGTTAGGGATTTTTTTTTTGAGGGGGAGAGTGTCTGATTTAATTGGGAGTATTGATCTGCAGTGTCCTCCCCTTCCTAACTTAGTTTCAGTAACCAGATAATGTTAGTTTCATAATGCAAGCATAGTCTCTAATATGTTTTTGAAAAGTCCACATAAAATAGATATTAATTTCTCTTACATATTTGTATGAGTTTTCCACTGTAATCTTCTGGGCCTGGAAGTTTTTCAAGGAATTTTTAAATTACAAATTTAAATTTTTTTCATAATTGAGATTATTTTAATTGCTGACTGTATATTGGACAAATTGGAGTAGCTTGCACTTTACAATTAATCTTTTCTGTCTATATTTTCAAATTTAAGTGCATAGAGAAGGCCAGCCTTTTCTTTACGATGCTTCTGGTATCTGCAGCAATATCTGCTGTTTTAATTCCTGGAATAATAATTTGATTTTTTTTCCTTTTCTTTTTTTTTTACAAAGGTATCCACTTTATGAATCTTTAAAGAGTCAATACTTTATTCCATTAATGGTGCTCTTTTCTATTAATAGGAGCATTCTCTTCTTTTCTTACCTGTCGCTTTCTTCTTCCCTGCTTGCCTTCGCTTTCTTCTTTCAGTAGCCTAAAGATGTAGGCACTCCTACACTCACAAAGGGCTTGCTCCTCTGTTTGTGCTGAGACCTTTAACTTCCCTCTCTGTGTTTCTACTGCTGTGTGCAAGTTTGCAAATATTGTTATTCAGACTTCCAATAATTTCATGTTATCTTTTTGTCCTTCACATCCATTCTATTTTTAGCCAAGAACTCAGGGTAGCAGGGGTTGCTCTGGTTCTATTCACTAAACTTTTTACTTCCATTTTTTGTTTCTCAGTTCTAGAGTTTAGTTCTCTTTGCTGCTGTTGTTTGTTTCGAGGTGGTAACTCAATCACAACATTTCCCCCTTTCTGTTTGTCACTCCAGAGCAGCCCATATATTTTTCCCATCTCTCCTTCAAGTTCATGGCCCTTTTTTATTCACTGTTATTACATGTACATATATATTCCTATATGCATATACATTACTAAACATAATCTGTTGAATCCATACAGTTACTTGTAGTTGCATTTTCAGGGCTGATCTGCTGGTGCTGGACAACTAATTGTGTTCTTCCCTGGGCAGGGCCACCCCCCCCCCCCACTATTGTTCTTGGTGTGGAATTGAGGCCTCACGGACTTCTCCCTATCCAGTTTGTTCATTGGTGTCACCCTTGTTCGGCTCCCATTTGGGTAGTCATGTTGGTGAGACTTTGTGATTATAACTTCTTTGCATCATCTAATTAACTGTAGAGATTTTTGTGTGTGCGTGTCTTGGGTATTTATTGATTTGTTTGAATCATGGCAGTGATTACCCATTGAAGCATGCTTTACACAGCTGCTCTAAACTCCTTTTCAGAGAACGCCTCTCATTGCATGGCTGTTGTCTGTTCAACACGGGCCCCAGTTCTTGATATGAGGGACAATTTGCCAACTGAAAGGGGGTGCTTTTACATTATTTAGGGAGACTCTCGGTGATATTTAAATCTTTCAGGTTTGTTTTGTGCTTGCACGGTAGATACATGGTTGCTTATCACTAAGCAGGTGTGGAAGGGTACCTGCTGCCTTTGGTCTTTACTGATATATGCAAGGTATAAGAGACTCCTCATTGCTGATAATCAAACACTAGAATTTGATTTTCTCACATGGCTGCCACTGTCACAGTGGACACGAAATGTCCTGTTATCAGCCAACAGACCCCCCTTGCCTTTCCTTGGTACTATCCTAGTGAACACTGAAACACTTTGTGACACTCTCATGGTGTTGTAGACTTACCACCCCAGAGTTTAAGCTCAGCTCTGGTCTCAGTCTTTCCCCTCCGCACTGTGGTGTTTGTATAAATCAGAGAAGCGATGGTTTAACAACTTTCTCTCTTCCTCGGTTCTCTCCTTCATATTTTGCTAAAAGAAATCATGCCTTGGCTGACTTACCTTTCTGTTTAGCTTTTGTTTTTATTTTTGTCTGCATTCATTATTGTTTCCAGGTGGCTGGTTTCTTCAGCTCCAAGTCTGGGATCAATGAAGCAAGAAGAGCACCCGGATATCTCCTGCCTGTCTCCCCCTCAGGTTTAAGCTCCCTGGCCAGTCTACCTTGTCATCTCTAAGCTTTGGAGTCTTCACATGGTTTTGTAGTAATAATGTCTACAGTTTTAAGCTGTACTTTGATGGAGAGCTAGAAAGCAATGCATTATTCTATTTTCTTTGGAAAAATTCCTAACATGAGCCACAGAGTTTTATAAGTGATCTTGAAGAAGACATTGTACATGTTAATGACTTTAGTGTTGAACTTTTAACTTGTCCTTGTCACAGAAAAGCCATACCCTTAAGTTTAGAAAACTGTTCACCAGGCACTTTAGGAATTGTTTATGTTGAAACAATAGTCTGCAGCGCACTGCCCCCACTCCCCACCCCCACCCCCAGTGTCTGCTCTCTGTGCGCTAGAACCCAGCTCACGAGCTTCGGGCAAGGGGGCTGTAGGTTAAAATACACAACCACACACAGACAGAGAGACAGCGATATGAGTCATCCTTGAATTCCCCATGCCCCCTTTATTGTGTTCAGGGGCAGATTATATAGAGATAGCTATGCCCCAGCCAAATCCACCAGAAACCTCTCTCCTGAAGGTCTCGTGCTCAGAGCAGCTGTAGGCACTCAGATCAGGGGATTACAAGAAATTCAGGATCTGGGGTCTCACTGCTCCCAACACTCCTCAAGAATTAAAATGAGTTTTGTTGACTTTCAATAAATAATTCTTATATAACCTTTTCTTATACTTAGTCCTTTTGATCTATCATATCCTAATATTTTTGGCAACTTCCCCACTTCTCATTATATATTATTTCCTAAAGCATATGAAAAATTATAAGTCTGAAAAGGAACGGCAAAACTTCCTTTCAGATCAATCTCTCACTAAATAATAGTGAAAATAAACACATGATCTATCTAAGTTGGCAATCACATGTGTATGTAAGCTCAACCAGTTCTATGATATTCCACTTGCATGTATAGATGCCTTATTGATAAGTGTGTATAAATCTCTTCTGAGCAGCCTTGACTTCAAAGCTAAAGTGAAACTTCTAACACTCTGTATTGTCAAAACTTAAAACATTTTTTAAAAAAAAACAGTATTTCAAGTATTACAGCAGAATACTGGAGACGGAAACACGTATTATATTGCCTTGAATGAATTTGCTGGTAATTATATATGCTGTAATGGATATGATTAGCTCTCAGGTTTTTTGTGAGCTATCTATGTTGAGTTGTGAGCCACTTATGTTGGACTAGGGTAGTATATTTCTTTAGTTTCTAGGATAAGTGTTGATGAGTGTCTCCTTCATCGGCCTATAAGCTCCCGGGGGCTGGGGGTTGTGGACAGCCAGGGTATAAGCTTTAGAGACTGGTCTGCAACAGATAGTCAAAATGTTTACTGAAGACTGGGGGACAAAATGATGCCCTGGGATCGCTGATATCTCTAGGAATTAATGTAGAAGAAAAGTCACTTCTATTGGCCAGAGAAGTGTGTCTTTAAGATAAAGGGGCCTTAGGAAAAAGTTCCTTCCCTTTTACTCCTACAAAAAAGACAACCGGATAAAGAACTGCAAGCCAAGCTTTCCCTCGAAAATGAAAGGGATGCATTTGATAAACGCGGGTGAACAGCAGCCTGTATCTCCCTTCTTTACCCACTCTTTCCCCTGCTGTCTAACTGTTGATCCTGGACAGGTTCCAGGCCCGCGGCTGAGCCCACTTCAGAAGCACATTCCCATCTCTCACATGGTTAGGAATCTATTGGTCTGGTCAGCAGAGGGTCTGGAATGCTGTTTTTACTCAAATTCCAAGAGCGTCTTTTAATCTTTTCCAGGAGAATGCCACCGAGGACTTCAGATGAGACTATGACAACCGGCTCTTTAAAAGAAAGGTGGTGAAGAAGAAAGGAATATTCATAATTTCTAGCAAAACATTGACCGATCAAGTTCCACTGCCCTCATCTCACCCTCATTGTCCCTTTTGCCACATCCTTATGTTGCTGCAGGCAATGAGGACAGTACCAGTACCTCTTACAGTGTGATCCTTAATAACCAATTTGTTTTCTGACACACACTCACACACTCCCCACACATACCACACTTACATACTCACATACTAACACACACACTCAAACACTCACATACACACACACCAGGCACACTCCCACACATACAGACATGCACACACTCACACACACACACACACACACAAAACTCTCCACACATTCCACACAATCATACTCACACACTAACACACACCACACACACTCAAACACTAACATACACACACTCACATACACACACTAACATACACAACCTTACCCACACTCACGCACACGCATACACATGTATTTCTATGTTCATGATGGTGATGATTCTAAAATTGCATGAAAATCAGTAAAGTGTGCAAAAATATTCAAATTTTCTAGATATAGAAAATATACCTTATGTTTCAGTGCATTTTAAAGAACGTAGAAATGTGGGAAAATATGTGACACAATCGGTCCACTAACACAGAGAAGTCGGTGGCAGGGAAAATACAACATCAGATGCAGAGGACTGTTGCAGACAGACGAGGTTAGGTTACTCTGCTTCTAACAGTTACTTCTACAGTTAAAAGCTGAGTTGTATCTAGGTTTTCTTCCCAAACAGGTTGCTGTCAATTTATTACAGTAAATTCTTTGCTGTGCGTACAAACATGTGTTGACAAGCAAGATTGAGAGTACTTAAAAAAAAAATCCATCTGCCAAAAGGAAACAGCAGACAGAGAAAGTGTTACAATGCGATTCTAATTAGACTAGGTGGGAATACTGGGAAGGCTCTGAGGCAGTTCTCAGCATAGGCACAGAGAACATTTACCCCCATAACAACACACTAATTGGTGGGGCCAAACCACATCAATAAAACAGAATGTTTTTCTTTGTAATTTTGCCAGTGGGATTTTTGGTTCAAATATTGCTCAGTAGAATAACTTTAAACCCAAGTAGTTCATCTGTGTTGATAAGAACACAAACTGAAAACAGATTGCATGTGGCAGCAATAAAAAATGGGGGTTAAATGACATATACTGAATAGAAAGGTTTTTGTGAAGTGTGATAGCTAGATTGACTCTACAAAACACTTTGTAATGTAAGATAACCATATTTAAGCTTTTAGAGTTGACAAAGTATCTGAAAATAAAGCTCAGCATGAAGGACAAAAAAACTCAGAGGTATAAGCTGTTTATGAGATCATATTCAAATAAATTTATAATGTAATATAATAGACCAGGGAGTATAGGGAACATCATAGGCTATCCCTAAAGATGGTGCCCCCAAGTATGTTACTTTGATATAAAGATTATTTTGAGCTGGAGGCAAACAGAAATCAACAGATGGCCACAGAGGTCTACAATTAGCTTCCCTTATTTAACTAAAAGCATTTAACTAAAAAATTAGACTTTCCAAGAATCCCAGCTGATGAAGGTTTACAGCCATGGGAAAGACGGCGTCAGCACAGAGATGGGCTTGCACAGCACAGCAGACTTCGAGCCATCCACTTCCCTCATGCATGTCTCGCTACAGCTCACCGCCCTTGAAACCCAAAACTCCCTTCCTTCGTCTTGTCCTGTCTCTGCAAAGTTACTGTTTGGTAAGGATGCTGTGGACGTCTAAGTCAAGAGGGCACTCTCTTCAGTAATCTTCATCGTGTTCCTCCTGAATGGTGTGCACTATGTAGTCAGTAAATGATTATGATCTTCCTTTTGGGAGTCTGATTTAACACATCCTGGTTAGTGATCACGTAGAACAAGGAAAAGAACTCTTTTTGAAACTACAGGTAAAGAAATAATTTTGCCTGGACCCTCCAAGGGTCACTGGCAGGATCTAAGAATTAATCTGACTTGATACAAAGTCATAGAAAAAAAAAGCACACATACTAATTTTACATGTCGTTGGAGGCACCCTGAGGAAATGAAGACAAAGTGTAGTAAATTAATGACAACATGACAAGGTAAAAGGTCTGTGGTTGATAGTAGAAAAGTAACCAGGCAGGTGAAGATGCCTTGTAGTTTTCTCAGCTTTGACTCTTCATCTCTAAGGACAAGAATACCCTTTTCCTCCTACACTTTTCAAATGGTGGCTCTGTCTCTTGCTTTGGAGGGCACCGGGAGCTCGGGATTACAGCAAGGCCGCTGTTGTGTTAAAATGTCCGGATCATGTAATCTTTATGCCAGTGTCGCTTACTTTTAGGGGAGAAGGAAGATACTTTATATCCACTACTCTCCTGCAGAGCTAATGTAGTATGACTAGTCACATAACGGAATGAATACTGGGGAAGAGTGTTTCAAATCCAGCCACCTGGAGCCAAAGGAAGTTAGGAAGGATTGGAAATATAATATGGAAATGTGTTTTTCATTGAATGTCTTACTACTATAAAGTAGAGGTCCAGAGACCAAAATATGGTAGCTGTATGTAGTAAGCCTTAAAAGGGGTAGAAATGGATAGGGCATACACAGAAAATTAAGAATTATTTACTGGGGACTGGAGAGAAATCTCAGCAGTTCAGAGAGCTGGCTCCCCTTCTAGAGGACTTGGGTTCAATCCCCAGCCTTCACACGGTGGTTAATTATGCACCTCCAGTTCTGGGAATGAATGCCTCCTTGTGGCTTCTGTGGGAACTACACAAATGTTGTGCACAGACATACATGCAGACAAAACACTCATGCACATCAAATTAAAACAACACATTTTAAAATGGAGAGCTATTATCCAGAGAGATGCCTTCTTCGTAAACTATAGCACTGTGGCTCTTCCTTACATCCTTCTTTCATTCCAGCTGACACAGAGGTGCCGCATCAGTTCCAAGGATGAGGCCGCTGAAGGAGGGTCTAGAGACTGTGCAGTTAATCACAGTGAGAATTAAGCTCTGCAGCTTTGAACCAGGCCTTGGTGCTCAAGAGACATGAGGCATGCCCACATTCCCAGTGTCTTAAATATTTAGGCTTGTTCTACACACTCATGTGCAAGCAGCAGCAGTTAATCTCGGGAATCACTACAGCACGGAAGCCTCGGTCTCAGGAGCACAGTCTCTAGTTCCTAACCTCATCTGGATCTGAGCAAGCACAGTAAGTCTAAAAGTTAAGTTCTTTTTCCAAAATTCTTTGTGAACAGTGGGAAAGTCAACAAATATCCCCTTAAAATCTTCACTCTGAAAATATATGACTGGATTCTGACCTTAGATTTTTTTCATAAAAAAAAATCTGTCCATTAAAAATAGTTTGAATATACAAGGGAAAATTAAAATAAGGCTGTACCTTGTCCTTGTCTTGCGGATCCAGTGGAAGAAAATGCGGCTTGCATGTCCCCATGTGGCTGTGTGCCACGCGTCATGGAAGTGATCATGTGTAAGCAATTAGATGGATTAAAGGAGAACAACACTGAATGTGTGATCAATTAGAAAAAACAAGGGAATTATTGTTCTAGAAATGCATGCTTCCTTAGAAAACAGTACAAAAGTTTTTATTTCATAAATAAGTTACCAGTGTGGTAACATTAAGGATACTGGAACAAACGCAAACTTTGGAACTCATTGGAAACAGACCTTTTATGTTCAAGTGGCAAAGATTGTTTGGATTATAAGGTAATGTAATACAGCTACGATCAATTTATTATATCGCCAGTCCTTTCTCTCCAAGCATTCCTGAAATTAAAATTCGTGAGTGTGTCAGAGTGCAGTGATGCATCTGTTTCTTATTCACTGACATCTTGTTTGCTGTGATGTTTAACGTGAACTATTAGAAGCTCCAGAAGGCTTAAGCTTTGATGAGGGATGTTATGTTTTGTTTTCTTCCCTCTGAATACCGAGAAAGTTCTGGTTTAATTTGAAATTGAAACTCACAAACTTGGTGTGGACTTGGAGAGCTGGGACCACTCATCTTTCAGGACCATACTTGAGGACATCAAGATGACGTCTCTGCCAGGCTGGTTAGCGTGTCAGTGGCTTCTTCTCTAATGTGAGATGTATGTTTCCCCGAGTCCTGCCATTTCACTGCGCTGTTGGAAGATTTCTGAGGTTAAATTTGAAAACTAAAATGAAACACCAGAGCCAAGTTGTAGAAAATGAAGTCTTGAACTGATCTAGACATAAATTAACTTTAAATTTGCAAGAATCTAACTGCTCATCTAACTTGTTCTCGGCTTTGTAATGAATGCAAAATAGATTCAGCAGCCCTAATGTGATATGCGTTTTAGAAAAAGAAAAGGATTTTTTTTATTATTATTTTAAACTTAGGGAAACAGACTAACTCCAAGGCCTGGATAATCAAAGGAAAGCATGTTATCAAGTGCCCTCCTAATGTTTTGGGTGATTAATTTATCCTCTATTCTTACTTTATCCCTCAAGCTACTAACCAATTTGATGAGTTTCAAAACATCACACAGCTCTCTCTTTTTAAAAAATGACATCTATCTATCATCTATCTATCTATCTATCTATCTATCTATCTATCTATCATCTATCTATCTATCTATCTATCTATCTATCTATCGATTTATTATTGGGTGGATGTGTGTGCACACCATGCTATGCATGTGGAATTCAGGGGACAACTTGGAGGAAGTGGTTTTTGTCATTGTACAATGTGGATTATAGGGATTATAATCCCTATAATTTTAATATATTAGGTTTGGCATCGAGTCCCTTTACTTTCTAAGCCGTCTTATCAGCCCCTTGACTCATGTTTCTTCACAGTACCTTATTTGAATATATCAGGTCGCCAAAATAACAACAACAAAAAAAAAACGTTTAAAGAACAAACAGACAAAATCAACGTTAATTTTTGGGAGTAAATGAGTGCACTGATTAAGTTTTTACAGTTCTGTGACCAGATACTAAGATGTAAGAACACCTTAAGGTTCGTTGTATCTCATAGTTTCCTACAGGCTCTGGTCCACACGACAGGGAATATAGACAGTAGGAGTGGCCCAGTCCAGCAGGAAGAATTTATTCACAATATGAGAAGACAGACTGAAACAATCAAGGGGCATGATCTTCAAAGGGCTGCCTTTAGGGACACACTTCCATGAACCAATCCCCTCCCCTCCAAGGAAGGGTTTATATCTTTTTAAAATTAGAGTCACAAACTTTAAAGAGCATTCAAAATATGAGCCAAGGGGTGGGGTGGCTAGACATATCCAAACCCTAATAAAGTATGATGTGATATTCCCCTCTGTATGCTGTGAATATGTTTTATTACCATTGGTTAATAAAGAAGCTGCTTTGGCCTATGGCAGGGTGAAATAGAGCTAGTTGGGAAAACTAAATACAGGGAGAAAGAAAGTGGAGTCAGGGAAATGCCATATAGATGACAAAGGAGAAAGATGTTGAAACCTTACTGGTAAGCCACAGCCTCATGGTGATGCATTGATTAATAGAAATTGGTTAATTTAAGATGTAAGAACTAGCTAGAAATATGCCTGAGCCATTGGCCAAACAGTATTGTAATTAATGTAGTTTCTGTGTGATTATTCGGCGGCCAGGAAATGAAAGTGCAATCTTCTCTTATAGAAGTATGGGGCTTCAAAACTAAAATGCACTACTTTGTGTCCAGAACTCTGCCCATATCTCTTCTCTTTCTCTGACTAGGTCTTTAAAAAGAGTTTCAGAGAGATGCATCTCTTAGGCAGAGGTGCAGCTAAAGTCTGTGCAGTGTGGAAGCTGAAGGGACAGAGAAATAGTGACATCAACATTATAGCAAAACCAAAGTCACGAAGAGAGGCAAGCTGAGTAAGGGTGCTGAAGTCTCAGCTGGCACAGGCTGCCGGGGAGATGAGAGGAGGCTTGGTATGACTCAGCTCATACTTGAGGGTGCTTGTTCTATGTTGCCCATTCTGCTAAGGAGTTTATGAGCACTGATTCACATAATCTTTAAAGCATCCAGCGGAATTATAATTACCCACACCCCCCCTTTTGTTTCTAGACACAAAGCAGGCACAGAAAGGTTAAATTACACGTCCAAACTTATTCAGCCAGCAAACGGAAGCTAGAACTACATCCCTAGCAATCTTGATTAGGAGTCTGTACCCCTCTTTACCACTGTGCACCAAGCTTCATCTTGTTGGCTGTAGGGGGGATACTGAATGATGGAGGACTGAGGTCTAGTACCTATGAAAAGTTCAGTTTACTCAAACCCTGGGGTGTGAGCAAAGAATAGGGAACACTTTCTGTAACACTGTCTGCAGTGTATTCATTTAGGGTGATTTATCATTTCCATGCTTCTGATGAACAAACCAACTTCTAAAGTATGGTCTATGGATCCCAAAATCATAGAAAACACAAAGTCATGGTTTGCAACTCAAATAATTTCTTATTCCCAAATGCTAGCCACAAGAAGACAAAAGCTTCCACGTGGGCATTCTGTCTGCTATGACCATGCTGTAAGACCAGCAAATGAAATCCCCTGACAACACAAGTACTTGAAAAATGAAGTTACCAAGACAACTAAATCTGGGGGTTCTAGGAGGCAGAGGAGTTGGGGTTTGTTTTAAACGTAGCTTCTATTTTAATGTAACACAAAAGGACTGACATTTAGTGCAATGTCACTAGAAATTTCACAAAGGTCAGGTGTGGCTTCTTTCTTGTAGCCCTTGCCCAGAGGTAGAGTGGTTTTTGTCTGTGCCTATTCTTTCTCTATTTCTGTATGTGTGAAAGGCAGTCTCAGAAGAAAATAGGTGTGTGGCTACCACACCTAATGGAAGTGTATCTCAAAAAGGTTCTAGAAGTATTCTACCCTGGCTTGGTTTTGCTTTCAGGTTACATTAAAACATGGAATATAGGTTGGCGATAAAAAGCCCGCAATAGGTTTCTAGGTAAAAATGAATGGCCGAGTGGGGCTGATGGGCGTTTTCTGGCCTAGTGATTTGGCATCTTGGAATCTTAACTATTCCCCACCCGCTTTTTCTGGCTGGAGTTGGCAGCTTGCACCACCGCACCCACTTCCCCTAGCAAACACCTTCAAAGGTGAGCGCTGTTTTTCCAACGGCTCGCACTTCCTTTTGTGGAGTGATATGAGAGAGAGAAAGGGCTCTCTTCGTTTTCTTCCTTGTCTGCAGACTGTCAGCACAACCTCAGAGAGTTGGCACCATTCATTCAGCAAGCTCACAGGTTTCAAGCCTGTGTCACAAGGAACCATGGAAAGCGGGCGGTTGATCAAAGAATTCACTGTTGTGCCATGGTTTCCCTTCCCCTGAGAGGCACAGAAATTGAACCCTGGAGTCCTCTGGGAGGATGAGAGAAACTGGGTCGCCAGGAACACTCAGCCTCTGGCTGTTTTACCACAACCAACGCATTTCTTTCCTACTTGGTTCAATAGAAGTTAATGGCTTAAGCCATCAAATTAGGTCCCCTTGAGCTCCCAGACAACAGTTTATGCTGATTCAGTGTAACTTATAAGGTTTCTGGGCTTCATTGTTCCCTTAGTAACAATCCAAAACGAGTCAAACAATAATTTTATGTTTATTTCTTATTATGTCAATTAAACAATTAAACGCAGGCACAACAAAGACCTTTATACTGTCTCTAAGTGCATGATTAAAGTTTAGAGACCTTTTCCAGCTTCCGATATACACCAGGACATTTCCTCTCCAGCTGCCATGCCGCCCACTGCCAGTTCTTTGGCCTGTGATCTTCAAACAAAGGTCATGAGGATGATGTGTGTCTTAGTGTTTTCAGGGAAGGAGAACAGGAGGGGAGCTGCAGTGGAGAGTCTCTGGGTATGTGAATGTCAGTTCATGAGAAGAGGTGTAGGGAGCCTGCACTACGAATGACCAAGACTCTGCCTTATAGATCTCTTTCCAGTATCTCTCTCCAGTTTATGAGAGAGAGCGAGAGCGAGAGAGAGAGAGAGAGATACTGGAAAGAAAATTATCTCTCTCTCTCTCTCATATATACATAATTTTCTTTCCAGTATCTCTCTGGAGATACATATATATATATACATGAGGGAGAGGTGTATACATATATACACATATATATGAGAGGTAACGATATATCATATATATCATAGAGTATATTTATATTTGATAATATGATTGCATACGTATACAAGTATTTTATGTATATAATATATAAGCATATGCATTATATAATTTTTTTATTTTACTGGATACATCTCAAAAGTAGGATTAAGTCTTGCTTATACCTGATTCAGCTTCCCCTGTCATTAACACCTTAACTTGGCACAATCACTTGCCAATAGCATCTCAGTAAGGAGCGGAGCCAGGAGAGCACCTCCCCCATGGAAGCCGGAATTGCTTCTGACTTCATTTTCGCACTGATCTTGTAAAGGCACTAGAAGTGAGGAGTGCAATAACATAATATTGTCTGGATTTAGTCTAACACTTTAATTTTACGTTTAGCCCTGCATTCCATTTTGAGTTAATTTTCTGTGAAAGATAGGATACCTAAGTTATTCTTTTTATAATAGTTTTTTAATCACTTCTCTAACAAAATGGCTTAAGTCAATACAGGTGCATTATTTTTACAGTCCTGGAGATCGGAAATCCAAACAAGGTCTCAAGAGATGAAAACGATGTGCAATTATGGCTTAGCTTTCCCAGCCCTGGACCCAGCCGTATTCCTGACATTCGGTTTTGTTCTTCATTTTATTCAAAGCCAGGGACACCACATGAAATCTTCATAGTCAGTCCTCTCTGCCTCCCCCTCCATTGCCCTCTTCTGCTTTTCCTGACCCACGGGATTTTACTGGGTACAACTGCATAAACCGATCTAAACCCTTCCTAACCATGTCAGCTATGTATAGATGTTAATTCTATTTGCACCAGTTTCTCCTTGTCCAGTAGCCCAAGGGATTCATGAGTTCAGCAATCATTTGTTAAAACGATTATTCTGTTCTTCACTGAAATGGTTTCTGCCTTTAACAAAAGCAATTGGCTCTGCTTGCATGAGCTCACTGTGGGTTGAATTAGTGTTTTCGAGGCATTCAACAATGTGAAAACGTTTCCCCAGGCTTGTCTAGCAATTTCTCTTACAAAATATTTGTTCAGATCTCTTTTTGATTTGTTCCCTTACGGCTACCTTCACCGTTCCTGGGATGATCTACTCTGAACAGACTTTTCTGACATGTGCATGTGGAAATGTTTTCTCTCTGCCTACCATTTACCGTTTCTCGTCTTAATTCAAGTACTACAGATGGAAACCCAGAGCCTTGAGCATGCTAGGCAAGTCCTGTGCACTGGCTAACTATACCCTAGCCTGTTAGTATTTTTTAATTTGAGAATTTCATACACACATATTATGCATTTTGTTCAACTCCATACTTTCCCCTTCTCCTCCCGTTGCTTTCCTACCTCTTCCACCATGGTTTCCTTTCAACTCCATGCGCTCTTTCTAAAAGCCGACTAGGTCCAGTTATTGCCGCCTGTGTGTGCACTGGTGTAGGGCCATTTACTGGAACATGGGTAGTCTCGTGAGGGGCTGCATCACTGGAGAGGACTGATCCCCCTTCCCCACCACCCATCAATTGACAATAGCTCCTCAGCTAGGGGTGGAAAGGTCAAGATCCCCTCCCCCATCAAGGCATGGACTTTGCGCAGGTATTCCACACATGGGCCAACAGTGCCCACAGTGCCCAGTCATATCTGGGAAATACTGCTTTGCTGCAGAACTACCTTTGCCTCTTACAGTCTTTCTGGTCCCTCTTCTACAATGATCCCTGGTAAATAAACCTTTTTTACTTTTTATTTAGGAACAGGGTTTTCGAATGTTTCCGAGGCTTCTTCTAGGTTGACATGTGATTATCTTTCAGCATTTTCAATTCCAACAACATTTGAGAATGAGGCATTATGATACAATAAGAGCATGGGCGGCTCTTCCAGAGGACCCAGGTTCAATTCCCAGCAACTACATGGCAGTCCATAACTGTCTGTAACTCTGATTCCAGGAGATCTCACATCCTCACGCAGACATAAATGCAGGCAAAACACCAATGCACAAAAAATGAAAATAAATAAATTTTAAAAACAAAAGCAAACAAATAAACAAACAAAACCAAGATGTAATGTTTCAAGGTCTTACCAAGGGGATTGTGAGTTAGGATAATTGCCAGCCTCTTGTATCTTTGCTTATTCAAATCTTTTTTGTCGCGGTGGGGGGTGTTATTTTCTTGTTTAAAAATTTAATTTATTTTTGAGATGTTAATATAATTACATTATCATCCCCTTCCCTTTCCTCCCTCCAAACCCTCCCATACATATACTCCCATAAATGTATATGTGTATATGTATATATATATATATATATATATATATACACATACACAATTCATTGTGTGCAGAGATCATATGATGGATGTCTTTTAGATTTACAAAGACATTAAATGTCCTAGGATGTGACATAGCTTGATAAATTTCCATGTGTAGTTGAATACATATTCAAACATGAAGATAAGTGGTTACCCAGGGTTAAAAAGGCAAATACGCATTTGCATAATAAATTTCTTCAGTGTCCTTGGCAATCTTTTCAGTCTCTCTTTGAAGTGAACCACAGTGCACTTCCCATTAACGTTTAGATCCTTTGGATAAAATCACACCAGAAGCTGAATAAATAAGAAGGGCTGAAAAAAGAAGGGCAGGGGCTTGGGAAGAAAGCTAGGTCTTGAGAACCTGGGAAATGTACCAATGTTGGAAGCCCACAATGGACTTTAGTGGTTTTATTAACTTACTCGCAACTGACTATTAATTCCTACTATTTGCTATAAGCAAGGAAATGGATTGCTGACACAACATTGACAAGTATAGATGATCAGTCGTCCATGAACCAGGAAGCTCAGGAGCTAGAAGCAAACTTCCCAAGGTAAACACCTTACCCTCTATACTGGAGCTGAGTCGAGCTGTCTGGTTTCTACCTAGGCAGAGTTGGAAGAAAGAGCAACTTACACTTGCCGGGGGTTCCAGGGGGATCAAAAAGGAGATAGATAAGTGTTCTCTTATCAGCTTAGTGGAGAAATGAGAAAAATCCGTCTAAGAGTTCATCAGTCCAGGAAGGCAGGAATTGAATGGCAATGTCCGGAGGTAAGGAATGAGGTCTGTGGTCTTGGCTTATATTAAGATGATACAAGCTAGAGTCATCGAATGATGAGGGAAGAGGAACCTTAGTTGAGAAACTGCCTCCATGAAACTGGAACTAACCTTCAAGTATAATGATGAATCACGTACTTTAATCCAGAACTCTGTCAATACCTCCATCTGTAGGTCAGAATTTATTTTTATATTATTTTTATTCATTTTACATACTAACCACAGTTCCCTTTCTCCCCCTCCTGCCAGTCCCCCCCCCATCTACTCCTCAGAGAATGATCCTCAAAGGCTCATATTTTGAATATTTTATTCCCAGTTTCAAAGGATTAGGAAGTGTGGCCTTATTGGAGTATCCCCCAGGGTAGGATCTGAGGTTGCAGAAGCCCAGTCTCCCTCTCTTTCTTGCCTGCAGATCAGGATGGAAAGCTCTTAGAAGCTGCTGCAGCACAATGCCCACCTGCCTCCCCACCATGGTGATCCTGGATGCACCCTCTGACACTTCCAACGAGCCTCCAATTAAGGGCTTTCTTCCAAAATCTGCCTGTGTCATGGCGTCACTTCACAGCAGTAGGACCGTAGCTAAGAAGCCACTTAGGAGAAACTGTCGGGTTAGCTGATCCAAACATTAATTACTTCTGTCAAGAGTATCTGCTTTTTATTGTGCAATCAATGATTTACTGTAGCTATTTCATTGAGTGATTATTTTTCCAGTGAAAGACTTTCATGAAATACCTTCTACTATAGATCATTAGCTCAAGAAAAATATTAAGAAAGGAAAACAAACATTTTTGATCTCCACTTTTGTAAGCTTGGCATAAAGAATAGTAAATTTTACCTTGATGAAAATAAGGACTATGTTAAGAGCTATGCTCTTTCTGTCTGGCTTAGTGTGATTTCAATTGTTACCATGCCTTTCTCTCCATCAGTTCCAACTATGCTATCACCATCTACTTATTAAGTGCTTCCTCCTCCCTCTCTTCCCTAAAATCACACACACACACACACACACACACACACACACACACACACACATATATATATATTAGATCATTTATTATATTCCAGTATAGTAACAGTAGGTATCTTGTATGTAAACTAGAGTGGAGCTCTTTGGAAAAAGGGGATTTGTTCTATTTTTGCAATCTTAGGACCGAACATTGTGCTTGACACAGTGTTCATGCAATAAAAGTTGTTATACAAACTAAAACCTAAATAGGTGACTTCTTCTGTCTTTTACTTTCCTAAGGAACTGGACTGTGCCACTGCATGCCAAGCCTGAACTGATGCTTTTCTTAAGCATCTGTAGCTTCTAATCATACTCCTTTACTCATTGTGTCTACTTTATCACCAAGGACTTCGGAGCAAATTTTATTGTTGGAGAACATCCACTGGCAACGTTGTTTCTTCTCAAAGGAAGAAACGTCTTTAAATCTGTAGGAATTTTACTGTGTCCCTTTGATGTGAAAATTGTATCAGCTATTTTTGGAAAAGCTTGCTGTTACATAAGAATATAAAGAAGGAACTGAAGAGAAGCCACCAGGCAGCCTTTGCAATCTGTAGATTTTCATTTTCAAAGCAAAGACAGCAGAGTCAGTTCTCAAGTCTTGAGCTGTGCTTGGAAAGAAAACAGCATGCAGAACTTATTCACATCTGACGTTCCGTTTGTAAATGGCGAGGCTGTACGCTTGTGCTCCGAGCTCCATCTGGTCTTTGCATCTGGGCTCACACAGTGCACCCCACTTATCGGCTTTTTGTTCTGACCCTTGCATCTGGGCTCCCACAGTGGACCGGACTATCACCTTTATGAAGGAGGTCACACTGAAACATGCTACTGCCTGATGACGTGTCTAAGAACTCTAAGCTGAAACCCCACAATCCTTTGTTGTTCGGACCAATGCAATCTCCAGTTAGCTGTAGTATTTATAATGGCAATTATCCACATAACACCCCAGCTCAGCTCAACCCATTTCTTCCTTGATATTGGGGCTGTCCTCAGATTTGTTTCTTAGTACCTCACATCTATGTTTTTCTTTGGGATCTCTATTTCATTTTTTCATTCTATTCTCCTTTCCTAGAATTACTGTGAGGAACGTTACATAGGGATAACCCTAACAAGTGAGAGATCATGCTACCGTATCTCTAGAACTGTACACTTTTTCAGCCTGAAAGGTTAAGGTTTGAAAAGAGATTGTTCCAAGTGACATCTTACATAAAAGACACATCTAATTTTATCTTGTTGTCAAATCTTTATGCAGATGGTTAAACCTGAGATTTCTTTTTCTAGGTAATAGACATGTTATAACCAGCGCCTGCCAAACAAGCTTTCAAGATATATATTTATTCTCTGTGTGCATGTATTTAAGACATAGTCTATACATTCGATAAATATATTTTTAATATGTAGATACTTTTGTCTTTTGTAGCAAACATTTTATTCCATGAGCCACATAATTTCTTTTTTAAATAGACAGTTGGGGGTTAAGCCTTGTTCTAAAACCAACCATGGATTGCTTATTACTATTTTCCACCATTCTAAAATAACCAAACTGGCTTGGGAAGGAGAAAACATTTTTTTTCTTGGAAAAGTATTTTTGTGGTTTTGTTTGGTTTTGTGGTTAACCCATTCATTATCAAAAACTTCAGTAGGGAAGGAAGGTGACCCGCAGGTATAATTATGCTCCCATTTCCAAATTTAGATAATGTGCGGCAGATTGAGAAACACATTGGAATGCGAGACAAATTGTTACAGCAATACTTAGTTAAGCCCCTGTGTCAAGTCAGATGCTCAGAAGCTTGTAATAAGCAAATCACTATGGCTGACCCTAAGAGAGCCCTCCATGGTGCTTACAGATTTAGTTTTTTAATGACTCTGACCATAGATTCAGGATTCGCTTGACAGAAACTTACCATGTCCTACTCATGGCACCTCGTGACAGAACCATGTGTTGCTTACACGCCGGGGATCTCTGACTTTTCAAACAAAGCGGATGAGAAGGGAAGTTCAGAGAACGTCTCAACCAACAGTACTGAGAAGCGTCTTTGTTGGGTAAGGAAGTTCCGCAATCTCTAGTGATTTCCACTAAAGCAATGAAGCCTACAGTCTTAGCAAGGGCTCCTTGTGAACAGGTACCTTGTAGAACTCATTCTCTGCCCACAGCTTTGTCCTTGAACTCGTACACCCAGCATTTCATGTTTTGAAATTGTCTTGCTCTCAATTCATATATCCTATCACTTCCCTTCAGATTCTCCCACCATGGCAGAGTATTAATAGTTGTGAAACTACCACACAGACGAAGAAGACTTCAGTCAGAATATTCGATATAAGCTTGAAAAGTCTTAAATATGTTGGTCATCAGATGTAAAGCCCTGTAGGCTAGCTAGTTTCATGTCAACTTGACACAAGCTAGAGTCATGTAGCCTCAATTGAGAAAGTGTCTCCATAAGGTCTGGCTGTAGGGCCTTTTCTTAATCAGTGATTAAGGTGGGAGGGCTCAGCCCATTGTGGGTGCTGCCATGACTGGGCTGGTGGTCCTGGGTTCTCTAAGGAAGCAGGCTGAGCAAGCCATTGTGAGCACGCCAGTAAGAAGTACCCCCTCCATGGCCTCTGCATCTGCTTCTGCTTCCAGGTTCCTGCCCTGTTTGAGTTCCTGTCCTGACTTCCTTTAATGAGGAACAGCAGTGTGGAAATGTAAACCAAATAAACCCTTTCCTCCCCAACTTGCTTTTAGGCATGGTGTTTTGTCATAGCAATAGAAATCCTAATTAGGACAATCTGTGAGACAGTTTTAATTGGACTTTTTCAGTCCTCTCTACCTTGAATGATTTCTTGTTGGTTAAATCTATCATTTCTGAGAATTGTGTCTGAAATCTCATTGTTATGGAGAGTTTCTCTACTGTTTCAATCATCTTCCATAGTCTCTCTCTCCTTTCATCATGCATGATGTGCATGGTAATTATTGATCTGAAGAGACCCCCTGAATATATTTGCTAAAACAGTGTAACTACTGCATTTCTGCCTCCCCTGAGAAACCCCTGGGGCAGTGGTTTCTCTCTCTCCTTCTTTTTAAATTTTGTGAGAAAACAAATCCTACTTTCTTTCTGGGTCTGGTTTATCTTTCTGCAAATTGCATGATTTCTTTCTTCTTTACAGCTGAACAAAACTTCACTGTCTATATGCTCTGTTTTTCCTTTTCCTTTGTCTTCTGATGGGCACCTACGATTCAGCTCCTATGAATGGTATTGCACTAGGCATGGCTCTGCTGGTATGTTCCCATACAACAGACAACAGTAATCTGGAATAGAATGGATTGTGGGTCTTCACTTTGCAGTGATGGAGAAGAAAATGAAGGACACTCTAGCTCAGTGATTCTCAGTCTTCTTAATGTTGAGGCTCTTTAATATACTTTCTCATTTATAGTAATCTCCAACCATAAAATTATTCTGTTGCTATTTCATAACTATAATTTTGCTACTATTATGAAGCATAATATAAATATCTGATATGCAGGATATCTGATATGCCACCCCTGTGCGGGTCTTGACCCACAAATTGAAAACCACTGCCCCAGGGGTTTCTCAGGGGAGGCAGAAATGCAGTAGTTACACTGTTTTAGCAAATATGTTCAGGGGGTCTCTTCAGATCAATAATTACCATGCACATCACTTTCATTGAATTGTCTGCCCATTGTCTGCTAATTTGAAAATGAAGGAGGCATGACTAGCTCCATATACTGACCATATAAAAATCCATGCATTAAAAATCTTATGAACAATGTGTGAGGAAGAGTCCATGTAGGCAGGCGCAACAATTGACTTGACTTTTTTGCTTAGGAAGCGTGGCTACTGTTCGCCAAGTCTCAAGTGCGTTATTCTTTCCTATCGTGTGGCTAGACCTGCGTCTGTTTTTCCAAAGCAGTTTCCTGATACTCCTCCAACTGTTCAGTAGTTTCTATTTGAATTTCCTTTCTGGATGTTTTTGCATTGCAAATGGTCCCATCAGTCTGTCCAACCCACTGAACATGACTTCGATTTTGTAACAGATTCCGAGCAGAGTCAAAATGATCTCCAGACAGGCACACTGTTTCCCAAGAAGCATTGACTCCTGGGGCATTTTTGCTGAGTTCTGGCAGTCAGCAGCTGGGTGAGTTCAAGACCGGAATGAAGAAAGAAGCCAGGATCAGAGATGTGGGGCAGAGTTCAAGGCTATTACACATACTCGATCAATTTTCTTTTAGTATGCTTCCAATTAAAAAGAAAACAATCAAATAGGAAAACCTAATTAAAACTAGCATAAGCAAAAGGCATAATTGAGTAATGACCATCAAAATTGAAAATACAATTAATTTTCAAGCGATATATAATATGATGCTTGAAATAAGTGATCAACACTCTTCACCCCATTTTACTCCCAATCAATTCTTTCTTCTTATTTTACTTTGGGGAGCCTCAGCTACGATCCCGACTGTGGTAAAGCTGTCACTAGTTCCTCGAGCTACAGCTCCATCATCTGTTCCTACAAGGTAAAAAAAAAAAAAAGGAAAAAAAAAAAGAAAACAAATTACCATCCTTGACACAAAAGAAAGCTTCTGGGGTCAGTAAAGACATCTGGGGAGCATTGACTCAGTCACACTGAACTACGGGATAGAATATTCAGCCTTCCCACATCAGCTGATATTTCCTGGAACATGAACTACTTCCCTCCAACATTGGAGAGAGACTCATATTTCAAGGGCCAAGGGATAGAGGGAAGGAAGAAGCCGGTGCTGGCCAAAACAACAGTAAATCCACTATGCACAAATGCCCTTGACAAAGTCCTAGCAAATGTGGTGCCTAGCAGCTCCTCTTCACCCTTTTCGTTTCGGGTACTTTACCTTAAGTAGGAATCTTTCTGAGTCCACTGGAAAAGTCATCAGCACTAACACCAGTCTTATCAGTCAGCACATGTCTTCCCTGGCCACCTGTGTATCTGGTTCTCCAGGCAAAGGCTTCAATCAAGAAGCAGCATGGGACCTCATTACATACCCATGCCATTTATTACCTTGAATACATGGTAAATTTTAATTGACAAATACATATCTATCTAAAATTTATGGACTATAAAATGACTTATTTCTTTTATTTGTAATATTTCCTTGAACGCTTACTTAAGTTCATTCAAGATGTTACATAGCAAAATGTTATAAATCCAGTGGCTTATAAACCACAAGTTTATTTCTTAGAGGTTTGGGGTAGTTAATACCATAGAGATGAAGGGGCTGGTACACACAGCGTCTGAAGAGGAGTCTGGCTTCTGCTGTATGCCCTATGTCTTCATGCTGTGCCTTCATGAGGGAAAGGAGAAAAACCATTTTCCTAAAGCCTCATTTAGAAGGGATCTGGTTTCATTCTTGGGGGCCAAATATCTCTCTAATACCTCATCTTCAATGTCACCACCTTGAAGAGACCTACCTTAACATTAGGGCAGCCATGACAGGCTACAGACTAACAATACTAGGACTAGGCCTTCCCTTAAAATAGCCAGGAAAAAAACAAAAACTGTACCCTGTGGGGAACCAATCAAAATTGAGGCAAACAAGTGCGAGATGCTTCAGAACATTAAGAATAGCTGACCTAACTTGTATATAGGTCGTCAACTTTCTTGCAACAACACCAGCACCAATTCCTGTTTGACAAAATTTCTGTTACCCCACTCCTGCCGAGTCAGGAGTTCAAACCCCCATCTGAATCCTGAATTACCGTATTTCCCCTCATTCTTTACGTCTTAAAAACCTGCCATAGCTGAGCTCAATGCTCTCTGATCCAAACGCTGTTTTGGGATGGACGGAGAGTCCAAGCTCAAGCTTACAATAAAGGCTCTTTGCTTTTTATATATGAACTCTGACTCCTGGTGGTCCCTGGGGTTCATGGCTAGGCATAACAACCTTTGGAATGGGAATTCCACATGAATTCAGGGAAACAAGATGTTCAGACCCTAGCAATGTGAGGCTACTTAATGGTCTGTATACTGCTACAAAATAGCATCAAATAACCTAATAGTCCCTGCTTCTCAGTTGACTGTTTGTAACTTTCCAAAGTACAGACTATTCTAGGGAATTATTTCCAGGAGCTTATCCTGGGCAGCTGAGTCTGCAGATCACCGGAACTTTTCTCCATCAGGAGGCCATGGCTTTCCATAGTGGTACAGAGGGAAGACTATGGGAGTTCTGAACTGTCTTTGTATATCTTCATATGAAATTCTTCTATAAAGCAGCAGAGGGGAGTCTTGTGGTTCATCCCTGTGTATTTCCTATCTTCCCCAAAGAGTGATGCAGTAAAATTTGCCAGAGCCATTCCAAATCAGACAGAATTTAGTCATCATCCAGAATAGATGGTTGTCACTAGAGAAAAATACTGGAAATTACTGTGCTGATTTCACACATCACACACTGTGTGGCCACAGTAAAACAGAGTCTGTAGGGAACAAGATGTCCTTAGCCACTGCAGCAGTTACGTGATAGACACATCACACACACACACACACACACACACACACACACACACACACACACACACACACA
>NC_022021.1:57014995-57029783 GCF_000317375.1 Microtus ochrogaster
CTACGCACACACACACACACACACACACACACAGAGCAGATCCCAGAGGCACAGGGTGGATACAAGGAATGCAGGGTGGATACAAGGTCAAAGAAAATGCTAAATCTCCATAACTAGGACAATTGGTCCTTAACATATGAGTCCATTTTTCTGTCCACTTGTTTTTAGCATGTGTCAGGAATCAACGGGAAAGGAAGCACAACAATACAAATGAAGACCCATGAATGGACCTAAAATACTGGCAAGTGTTCTCTCATTTCAAATCACTGACGTCTTGAAGGCCGACAATTTCCAAGATACTTGCATCTGAGCACAGACTAGCAGAGGCGAGCCCAGCCTTGCAGGAGCTCGGGGCATGGCTGTGTCTTTCACTCAGTTCTCAGCCTCCTCCGTATAAATCCTCCCTTCCTCTTTGTCACTGCAGAAGCCCCAGCTTCCTGCCAGAGAAAGCCCCTGTGACCTGCCTGCTCATCAGCTCTCTGTCCTTGTCATGGCTGTGGTTGCGGAGGATTCTTCAGTTCGGCCCCAACAAAAAAGTGTTATTTCTTTGGGCGGTCTTGGGCCAAAGCCCCAGCTGGAGAGGAAATGTCAGGAATCATCTTTTGTCACAGATAAGACTTAATGAGTCCAAGCCTCCTGATTACAGGAAGTCTGTAGGAAGCTGAGTGCTGTTCCCTGATCGTTGTTTAAAAGACATTTACCTTGTCACTGGGGTAAAAATAAAATCAAGATATAAAAAATAAATAGCAAGTACTTTAGCAGTAGTTATAAATGCAAACCCAATGCATTTGCTATAAGTGTGTGTGTGTGTGTGTGTGTGTGTCTGTGTGTGTATGAAGAGATAAAGTGAAAAAAAATCAAGTGGGAATAAAAATATTAAATCGAGTATAATTACAACAAACCAAGAGTTATCAACCAGCCTCTAGGCAGCAGTGTAGCGTGGGTAATTATCTGAGATTGTAAGAGCTGTGGCCAAAGATACTACAGTTTAAAAGCCAAACAGTGTGCCCACATTTTTATACCCTGATAACAGAAGGAGAACTTTAGGCACTGGGAGATAAACTGCTTAGAAATTATAATTATTGAAATTCTCGAGATTAAACTTGGTGATTCCATCTAAACGTGCTATGGTATCACAAAAGTACCATCACCTGCTGGTTGAACAACAGTGAAAAGGTTGTGTCTCTTTTGCTAGCTGGGAAATTCATGGCTAAGGCACTGGCAGATCTAGTGTCTGGCAAAGACCTGCTTCCTGATTCTCAGGTATCTCTTGGCTGTAGACTTTATTATCACAAGATAGAGAGAAAAGGCAAGCTAATAGGTGCTTTGTTTTGTTTATTTACTTATTCATTTATGTATGTATGCATGCATGTATGTATGTATGTATTCTGAAAGGCTCTCACTGTATAACCATGGCTGGCCTGGAACTCACAGACATATTCCTGCCTTTGTCTCCTGGATTTGAATACTGGGATTAAAGGTAAGACTATCACACCTGGCCACCACGTACCTGGTTTTAAAGGAATTAATCCCCATTCTGAGAGTCCCAGTCTCAAGACCTAACAAAACTCCCAAGATCCACACCTCCCAACTGGTGGGATTTTATGCAGGAACTCAGGAGTGACACAAACATTTAGTACAGAGCAGAAATAAAATTTGCTCTGAAGAAACAGAAGGGAAGGCTCAGATTAGCAGAGTTAGGAAATGGGAAAGACAGGGTTTATGGTCAGGAATTGCTTTGAACTTCATGCGGTCTTCTAGAAGCTTCCTGCCTCAGTGTCCCTGCAACATGTGTTGTAAAACAGCTGTAAATACATATTTTATTTTAAAAATAAAAATGTGATTTTCCATTTGTCTGAACACCTCACCTTGTCTACTCAACCATTCCTTACTGTGCAGCAGTGTGGCTAATACAGGTGAAAGGGTTTGTTTACACCTTAGGCAGAAGTTGCCTTCCACCTGAAGGGTATTGGGAAGGAATGGAATCCCCATACATTCCTATTGTGGAGATTTGAAATGCTAGGATTTGAAATACCATTCAGACAGTTCAGCTGGGAATCTGTTCTGAGCTGGGAATCTGTTCTAAAACTTGGAGGCACAATTGTTCTTTTATTGATTAACTACGTGATGTGAATGAGCTCACACAATTGTCAGGGAAAAAAAAATCCTGTGAGGAAATCGACCAATACCTTGAATCTGATAGTGCATTTTAGGCATCAAGGAGCTCTTTGCTTTGAAAAACACACACCTCTTAGAGCCAAGACCTATTTGCCAGGTGCCTTGTAAAAACTCCACTGTCAACTTTCATTAAATCCCAACTCCTCAGTTCTCACAGTTTGAGGATGAGAAAAAGTGCACCAAAGGGAGTTTATGTAAAAGACCCACTCCTTTAGGTAGGGCTGGACTGCAAGCTGATTCCTTCCAGAAGTCACCAAGGGTTGCCTTTGCTTTTATTCATTGCCTTTCCTCAAAGATGTGAAAAGATTTGTATTTTAACTCTGGGAAAGAAATACAGAGGAAACAAGTAACACATAGGGGGAAAAATCCTTCCAGGAAAAAGAGAGGGATGAAGAAAATAAATTTGGATGATTGCCAACTTGGATTTGCATCTCTATGATTCCTGAATTTAATCCCTCGCTCTTGGAAAGAAAAGCAAATCTAAAAGCAAACATTGTTGTGAAATAGTATCTCCCTGATATTACAAAATGATTGCATTGAAAAAATACCCGAAACATATAAGGAGAGAATGGTAGTTTGAATGTAATTGGCCCCCATCAATAAGGAGTGCCACTATTAGGAGGTATAGCTTTGTTGAAGTGGGTGTGGCCTTGTTGGAGGAAGTGTGTCACTGTGGGGGTGGGCTTTGAGGTTTCCTCTGCTCAGGATACTGCCTGGTGAATGAGTCAGTCAACTTCCTGTTGCCTGTAAGATGTAGCACTCTGAGCTCCAGTACCACGTCTGCCTGCACACTGCATGCTCCCCACCATGCTGATAATGGACCAAACCTCTGAAACTGTAAGTGACCCACACTCAATTAAATATTTTCCTTTATAAGGGTTGCCATGGTCATGGTGTCTCTTCACAGCATTTAAAAACCCGAAGACAACAAGATGGGCCTACTCCGAAACTGACTAGAGTGTCTGCCAGGACCCAGCAGCAGCTGGATGGCCAAGAGACCTAGGGTAGAACCAAACACAATTGGGTGAAAAGGTCAACATAATGATGCCTAATGGTATTCTGCTATTCTCATAAATTGGTGACCACCCCAGTTGTCACCAGAGAACTTTCACCCAGACACTGATGGAAACAGAGGAAGACCTGCAGCCTAACATTGGGCTGAGCTCAGGGAATCCTGCCTAAGAGGGGGAGGAGGGGTTGAATGAACCAGAGTGGTTAAGGGCATCACAAGAAAACCCTCAAAAACAACTAATCTGGGCTCATCAGAGCTCCCAGAGTCTGGACTGACAGCCGGGGAATCTGCATGGGACTGACCTAGTCCCTCTATACATATATATGTGACAGTTGTGCAGCTGGTCTACTGTGGGACTCCTAACAAGTGGGAGCAGGCCCTTTCCCTAATGCTTTGGCTGGCTTTGGTTAACCTGTTCCTCTTACTGGGTTGGTTTGTCCAGTCTTAATACAAGGGGAGGAACTTAGCAACTTGATATTCTATGCTTTGTTGATATCTATGGGAGGCCTGCCCTTTTCTGAACAGAAATAAAGGAGGAGTGGATGGGAGGAGGAAGGTGTGGGGAGGGAATGAGAGAAGAGAGGGGAGGGGATATAAAATAAATGAATATATTTAATTAATAACAATAAAGAATTTTGAAGTAATTGGTCACAGCCATTGGAACAGAGACAAAATGAATGCATACATGTTCACTGCGGCTCAGCCTCCTGTCTACACTTACACAGTGCAGGATTCCTAAGCTAAGGGAATGGTGCCTCCCACAGTAGATGGGTCTTTTCACATAAATTAACATCGTCAAGAAAATCCCCCATGGTCATGTCCACAAGCCAAGCTAATCTAGACAGTCTCTCACCGAGCCTCTTCCAAGTGATTCTGGGGTTTGTTGAGTTGGCAATGAATGCTAAACACCTCAAGCACCAATCAAAGTTTATATAAAATTCATCCCTATCCTCTCCCACACTTACGCTTTGACCTTCATTCTTCATATGGTTGCATGCTATTTCTGCAAATCTGAGGGGGAATGTTGATGTGGTCTAACTTTTTAACAACTTTTAGGGAGAAAGCAGTGTATATCCAGTCTACTCTTTGAACCCAATCAGACTTCATCTTTTTTTTCTTTGTGTGTGTGTATGTTCTCACGTGCACATGTGTATATGCATATGTGAAAATATTTCACAATAAGACTGTCTTCAGAAGTCTAAATTCTTTATCAAGCACAGCCCTGTCTATACTCAGCAGTGATGTTTCAGAGAGAATTTTCTCTTAACAGCAAACATTAAGTCCATTGATACATGTCAAAAGTATGCTTTTACCCTTCTTGACCATTTAAATTGACATGTGAGAATTCCAGTTCCCAGGATATGATCTACTTATGTCCTTATCTTTAATTCTGTATAGTTATAAAGCATAGTTGTGATTAAAAGAAGAGATTTCATTTATTAATAGAAAATATATGAATAAGCAATTCCTCTGTGTCTACGCACACACACACACACACACACACACACAGTGTTTAATTTGTCAAGGCACGTAATACATTCAGGTTAAAATTCATCATTAGCAACATAAATTCTGTTGTGATGGTAGTGTATACTTTTAGTCTCAGCAGTCATGAGCAGAGACAAGCATAATTTTGTGAGTTCAAGGTCATCCTGGTCTATAGATCAAGCTTCAGGCCACTCAGGGCTATAGAGTGAGACCCATTCTAAAACAAATAATTCCTATCATAAACATATTTTAAAGAATTGTTTTACTGCTTCTTCTATTTTTGCGGTGTTGATTAGCTGCTCTGGGATTTCATTCATTCATAACTATTTCTTTGTCAACTCTACTGTTTTCTATTCTCTCTCTTGTCCTGGGCTTGCACTGTGTTTTCCCAGTGGTCTGCTTTTAATGATTAAGCCAGTCGCAGCTAGGTAGTGTTACAGGTAACACATGGCACTAAGCTCCAATTACCTGTACTGTTTTCCATTAGGCTTTAGAGGGGACAGATCCCTTCTGTGCTGCCAGCCCTGCAACACAGCCGAATTTTCCTGCCCCCCTCCCATGCGTAGTGGCTGAGCAGGGCCAAGTTCACTACACAGCCCATTCAGCTCCCCAGGATCCTGTGTTTAGAGGGAACTGACTCACAGCAAAGCACCCTTGTGTCACAGTCCTGGAAGAGCTAATAATTTGTTCCTCGTCACTGTGTTTTGTCTAGTTCTTGTAAGAAGAGATTTGCCTGGAGAAAAAGTAATGGCTGATAAGGGCAAAACTATCTTTTCAAAAACTCGCTCTGAGGCAGAAGGGGTTGAACGGAACAGACTGCTCAAATAAGATGGCTTGGCTTTGTTGAGGCTTATTCAGAAGGTTTGTTTGTTTAGTTTTTGTTTGCTTTTTTTGGTGTTTTGGAGTAGTTTTGTCTTGTTTTGCTTTTCTCTTTCTGACATAGGGACTCATGTATCCCAGGCTGGCCCCATTTTTTTCTGTAGCCAAAAATGTCTCTGAACTTCTGATCCCATACCTCCACCTCCAAGATACTTGGATAACAGAGATATACTACCATACCCAACATTTAGTTTCAATTTTTTAAAATATCAAATTTGTCACTATGTTTGAGCACTTTTCTGTAGCCGTGTTCTTCTGTCCAGTATAAATGGGGAAATAACTGAAGAACTAAATTTAAACAGAGGTGAAACATTTGTAGAAAAATATAAGTAGATAGTAAGGATCAAGCAGAGTCTATGGGATTTAGGTTACATAAGAAAAAAAGGGAGTCGATCTCAGAACAGGTGCTAATAATGAACACGTGGATTGAGTGTTCAATGGTAGGATGAACTGCTTCATCCTACTGTTGGTAGGCTGTAAGATCTTTAAGCTTGTGGAAAGGGGTAGCATTGAAAGGCTCCATTATGGGTAAAATAAAGAAGGAGGCTTGAGCGTGGGGCACTGGGGAAGAATGAAGAGGTTCGGCACATGGGAAGTAATTCAGACTCAATGCCCAAGGGTACCAAGGAATGTATGGTCCAAACTAATAACAAGAATGTTGAGAAGAGGAGGGTGGCAACCAAAAACCTGAGAGGAGATGATGGTGACAAGGAGAGGTGATGAGTGTTCGTGACTGATTCTGCGCACCCTCAGGGTGTGGCTGGCTGGAGTTACGCACAACCACCATTCCAACTTGACTTGCAGGGAGTGACTAAAATCTCCTTCATGACAAAAAGGCAAAAGGGATCAGGAGTCTGGAGGAGTTGGGTAGTAAAAGATACATGCTTTTTTCTTTGTTTCTTTGTTTGTTTGTATTTTAAATCAGAGTAAGAATTAAATGAAGAGGGGGGAATAGAATGGCTTTTAGTAATTTAAATTTTCTTCATTTGGTAAGTGCATTTTAATTCCCTTAAACTATAGAGTCTGTCACCGTCAGGAAACTAAGGACAGTAGGTTGAATTGCATCAGGATCTCATTATTATATATAAAACTTTTGATCCAATCACATGATCACATTCTAAATATGGAAAGGAAATTATCATATTGTTGATCATGCAGCTAATAAACATTTCTTGCTGTGTGTTGAGCATGGAGCTAAAGGAAGTGGAGCATAAAAACAGACTAAATGTTATGCTTGGCTCAAAGACCATAGACTCTAAGTAGTGATGTGGATCATGGTAACTGGAAGTCTTTGGACCTTCCAATATCTGCACAAGGACAGAAAGGAAAGCACATGCACTTGTCCAGTCTTCGACTGAGAACATATTTATCTCATGGCATTTAGTTTGCAAAATCAAATTTCACTCTTGCTGTGGAATTCTGGGCGCCATCTGGATCTCAATGTGGCGGAAAGGGCTATAAGCTCTGGAACTGGGTCAAGTGAAATCTAGGTCCCAGAGCTCCAGGGCAGTCACAGTTATGAGGACACAGATGATGGCACTGTCATCCAGCCTCTCTCTTCTGAGTGGCCAGAATTTGAAAGCCGCTTTAAGAGAGGCAATTTCATGACATAGAGTACACACAGGACAGCTATTTTGTTTAGTGTTTGTCTTTTGATGTGTGTGTGTGCATGTGCGTGCGTGCGTGCGTGCGTGCGTGTGTGTGTGTGTGTGTGTGGTAGTGGGGGTTGAACCCACACCCTAACATATATGAGGTAAATGCTCTGCCACTGAGCCACATTCCCAGCCCTGGAACTTCTTTTTAGCAGTGCTATTCACTATATCCAGAACAAAATAATCTTTCTGTAACAAAGAACATACAGTTGAATCCCATGACTGTGTGGCCATGGTTTCTTACACGCTGACCATCTTGAGCTGATAGTCACAGAACATGACCATATGATAGTAGAATATGATAGTTACATGGAAGCACTAGGAAGAATCGACCTCCCTTACATTTGCCCAGTTGTTATGGATCAGGGGCTACATCACTAAGATCATCAAGATATCCTGGCTAAAGGATTTACTTATCTATACCAGGGGCAGAGGAAACCTTGTGTGATGCAACATAAAACAGAACCCAGTGGAGCATCATATACAATCACTAAAGCACAGGCATACTGCAGGTTTGTCAAGTTATTTTTAACTAGCTTTTCCATTAAGATCTCATCCTTAACCTGAGTGTTTAGGGAACAAACTTCAACTTTAAAAATCTTTTTACAGTTTATCGTAAATACTCTCCTACATTCCCCAAACTCATTAATGTCTAAGATTACACATAGTTATAGATACTAGTTGCTTCAAGAATCATGAACTCAGAACTAGAAAGAGCTTTAGAAGTGTTAACACTGGATTAGATGCTCCCACCCCCTTTCCCTCCCCTTCTCCCCTACTTCTCCCCCTAACCACTCTCCCTCCCCCCTCCCTCTCTCCTCCCTTTCCCTCCCTTCTCCTTCTTTCATTAGCTTCTTCCTTTCTTTTGACAAAAGTTCCCACATGACCTAGAATAGTCAAACACTTGCTGTTTAGCTGAAGATGATATTGAGTTCCTGGTCCTGCTGTCATGCCCCCTGTAGTGCTGGTATAATAGTTCTTTGTCACTATACTAAACAGCCGGTGTTAGAACTCAAAAATATAACACTTGGTGAATAAAAGGCCAAGAATATGCTGTAGATTATTTCTTTTTACTAAGTCTCTGGTAAAAATGGCCTTGCTTGAATGACCCTTCATTAAAAACTAAATATTGATATACATTTTGTGCCGTTTGGAAGCTCTGCTGTTCTTAGAAAATGATGGTTTTCTTTGAATGGATATTTGATGATATCTTCTGTTTATATTATTAGTTTTTAATTTTAGCCAGTATTGTTCTCAAAAAAATTTTTTTTGAAAGCTCAAGTAATTTTGGCAGCAAGCAGAAATCTTGCTTTCCGTGATGCATGGGCTTCTCAATGCTTTTATCAATTTCAATGGGCGATTCAGCTCTCTTGAGATGACTTTGCAAGGTCATTGCATACAGATGACTCATCATTCTGCTGCTGGAAAATAACTTCTGGAATGAGCCATACGGGGATTTGAAAGAGCCTGGTTTCTCTTTATGACAGTTATGAAATCAGAAAAAAAAAAGTGTCTTGAATCCAAAGAAATGAGCCAGGCCATTAGAAAACCAACCTGCTTATCTTGATTAACGGTACAATTTTATCTCGACAGTATTTGTTCCCTAAAAATAACAGATTTTTCCAAATAATGTGAGAATGCCTGTAGGCACCGATGTCTCAGCTATTTTGGATATTAGAAACCTTAATGAGGCAGATATCAAGTTTAAATACAAACTTCTAGAGCTATTGACTTTGGAAGCATGTGTTTAGTGTTCAAGACTAAAATTCCACTTCAGGCATGGATGTTCGTGGGTAACAGTTCATTTTTACTCATTACATGACTGAATAACGTGCTTTGTTATTTTCTTGGGAATATCTGTGCTAGAATCCATACACATTAGATGTTCTTTGTTCCGTGAGCATCCCTGGGACATTGAAAGGAATGAGATGCTTTACTATGACAGCAAAGGAGGAGAGCCGCTGCTTCTTTTGTTCCTCATATGATACCTTTTTAAAACTGTTGCTTTTCTGGAACACTTTTCATCAAGAATCCAAATGGAACTTCAAACGCTTTCCATTTGTCCTTGGATGCACAGGTGGTAAGCTCAAATGCTATTGGTAAGACAGTTTCTCCGTCTCCACTGAGAATTCCACAGCAGCACCGTGACTCATCTGTGGAAACATCGGTCTTCACCTGTGTAACTCTATTTACACAAACTAAGCCCAGTTAGTGCTGGTTCCATTCTAGATTTTATTCTGAGCCACTGAACGGTGTGGCCTTCCTAGGCAACAGACTCATCTCTGAATTCTCAAGATCATATTAGACCTCCAGGGATGATCTTAAGTTATAATAGGCTACCTTCGGCTTCTAGGGGAAAAAATGTTATCATCATACTGTTTGAGTAGAAGACTTTCCTGGAGACATTTACAATGTCTGAGAAAACACATGATCGTTGCAGAAGCTGCACCCATGACCATGGTGTGTCCTTGCCCTTTATATATTGAGTAATCCACTATTTATTCATAATAACTTGGTATAATTCCTCCAGAGCTTAAACCCCTAACATAGCACTTACAAGGTTATTGGCATTAAAGGCTTTCAATTCTCTATGTCTTAGGGGTAAGAGAACTCAACCAGCTCTAGTTGGTTCATCAACCCCTTGGCATTTTACTTGGGATCTCACTTTAAATAACAAATGTTTCCATGTTTGTTTATGTATGAAGAGCTTTAGTTCTACCCCTGTGGTGATCATACACCATCTGTCATTTCTAGTGGAAAAATAATAGAGGCATGACTATTAAAAGATTTCACTGAGGTGTGCCATCCAGGGAAAGGTAAACTATGAAAAGTGTTCTTACAACCTACCAGATGATTACCACTGACCATGATAACATTAGAGTACCAAGTTCTGTTATTAAAAATCAGGGTTCTGAGCCAGTGATATGGTTCAGTAGACAAAGGTGCTTGCTGCCAAGTGCAATGGCATGGGTTCAATCCCCGCGACCCACAGGGTAGAAAGAGAGAACTCCTCCAAGTTGTCCTTTGTCTTACTCACACTTAAATAAATGTAACTGTGTTTGATTCATTAAAATCTTTCATCTTTTTGGGAATGTCATACATGATTAGTATATTTACATTATTTCTACCTGTCTCTGTCCCAGCTCTAACTCCTCACATGTCCCTATTCCCTCTCAAATTCATGACATCTTCTTGTTTAGTCATTATTGTTATATTAATTATATGTATTAAAATTATATATATATATATGTCCATATATATAACAAATATATGTATATATTCTACAGAGTCTATTTGGGGAGCTTCCTAACATGTTATCAAAATCCCAAGTGGTCAACCTTAGAACATGTACATACAAGTAACACTAAATATAAAATTTTTTGATCATGGTTCTGATAATAAATAATCATTCATTCATATTTATTACTGACCAATTATATGCCAGGTACAAATTTTAGTTTAGATCTCATTAGTTTAAAGGAAATGAAAGTAAAATTAAACACAGTTGAGTCTCATTATTGAAAGTATTTATATTCTCTAGAGTTTCTGTGACTTCAGCATCAACAAATAATAAATCATTGCTCTCTGGAGAAATACATGGTCACATTCCTATAATCCTGTAGGCACAACATTTTCACCAAACTCCCATTACATAGCCTAGTTTTATGAGTTTCTATTTTAACATGCTGCAGTTAACAAATACTATGTGCCATTAAAGTTGAACTCACGGCCAACAGCACATAATTTATACCAGGAGGAATTGCATACAACACAGGTATTTTCATCATAAGACTCACCATAGGCCTTTTGTTTCTAAAAACACTGGATACACTGTATAGCGCTTTTACACAATGCTGCGTACATACTCAACAACAAAGCCATAGGCCCAAAGGACAGAATGTGAAGAAGTTGAGCCAAATAAGTTGCAGAAGGTGCATAGTAGAAGACAAAGACAAGATAGCGGGGTATCGCCTTGTTCAGTCTTAGTCAGAAACTCAGTCAGGATTGTGTCAATCAGGTAATTCACATTCCCCCCCGCTCTAAACCTGTGTGTTTCCAGAAATGTCCACTAACACAGCCTTATCTATAGCCTTATCATTGATCTTGAGATTGTAGTGATGTTTAGTCCATAGATGAATTCACAAATGAGGAATCCACAAATAATAAGGTTCAGCCATCATTAAAGTCAAGTTGAAAAATTAGATTTAAAGTACAAATTCACACACAATTTGAAATGAGAGCAAAGCAAAATCTGATCCTGTCTTAAGGATCTTGTACTCCAGCCCCTAATGTAGGCAAGGAACACATATACAGATATACAGTGCGTACAAAGGATATGGGGAACAAAATATGCAATTATTTGCCTAAACAGGAGTAGAGAAATCATCAACAATATAATGGCAAACCAGAAGGGACACTGATAATTCCTATCCAGTCCATGCTTCTCCTCCTTTGGTACCTGGAGGAAGGATAGAAATGCTCCTTAGCTCATCCAGAAAGAACGGACAGTTGTGCAGAAAACCCCAGTGAGCTAGCCTCTGCTCCCCTGCCACTGTCTTCTGATGAATTACTCTGCAGTTATACGCATTCTCAGGGGCCTTTAACTCCACAGTTTCTCATAAGAGCAGGGAGACAGTGGAAGAGTGTGTGAAAGTGTTTTTAGCCTGCCAACTGAGAGTTATGGAAATTCACGTGTAATATTGAGCATCTAAAAAAATGTGTGAGACCCTGAACACAGAAGCCGGCTGATGCATTTTAGACTTCAAAACATTTTTTTTTCTGGTAAAAAACAGAGCAAATTTGCTCAAGGTTATAGAAATAATTACTTGCAGGATCTAGATAAAAGGGGCCTGCTTTCGATGACAAATTTGTTTGGAAGAGTATACACATTTAGATACTCCAAATTCAATAAAGTTTTAATTTTGCTAAAGGTTGAATTGTTAAGGTATCTGTGTAGTATATTTAAATGTCAATTTAGTACATCCTGAAAATGAAACACATTTGTTAAAAGTCTTTCCTGGTTAATTTAAAGATGAGAAAGTCTAAATTCAAGCAAAGATCAATTTATTTATCTAATTTAAGTGCTATAGGCCAGAGAAGCTAGTCCTATGTCAAACTTCTGCAACATCAGCCTTAAGCATGAATCAATACATACAGAAAGATAGTGAACCATCTATAATTCTGTCTATAAAATACTCTATATTAGCTCTTATCTTAACAGAAGATGTATTATCCATAAACTGACTATATATCAAAATTATTTCATCCAAACAAATAAAGAGCTCAAAACCACATTTAAAGATGGCAATAAATAAGTAACCTGCTGTAAGCATATAAGAGAACAAATTAGGAAAAGATGCCAGTTACCTCAAATGATTAACTGCTCTAATATAAAAAGAGTTTGTAAATAGAAAGAATAAAGCATCTAACTTCGGGGAAAAGTGGGCTAAGACTATGAAGAGAGAATTCATCAAGACAAAAGAAGTACAGAAGGAAATGTGAGCAGCCATCCTAAAATTCTCCACTGAGGAATCATGTTCTACCTCATGCACTGGGAGATCTTTCTATGCTGATCTCCATCTGAGCTGGTGTTCTCTGCCCTGTGCCTGCATCACTCTGGTCTTCATTTCTGCTTTACACGATCCTCTTCCCCTCTGCTCTTTTCTTACATTATCATCAGCAATACTGGATTAGGTCCTGCCTCGTGGAGGAGCATGACCTCGTTTTACATCTGCAAAGTATATCTGCAAATATCTTATTTCCAAATGGGAACCAGAGTGAAATGCATCTGTTATGTGTGTGGATACAATTTGATAAGTTGCAATTTATCAATACAATGGAAATCTATATAGTTACAAAGGAATGACTAACAAATCTATACACTTATGTAGAAGAATCCCCATAGTATATTAATATAAAATGCAACACAAAGCAAAAATGTATATAGGATGTCACCATTTAACTTGTCCCATATACATTTTATATTGAGTCTTAAAATATTTATAATAAAGACAGTTACTTAATTATGGAAAAAATAATACAGAGTGACAAAATAGAAGCAACATTTCTATGAATATTAGGTGAGTTGTTCATTTGACTTGGGAATTATGTAAATGTTTATAATCATAAAACAAAAGTTAATTTAAAAAGTAAACATGAAAAGCAAAATGTAAGAATATGAATCCATGTATAGTTAGTGGAATAGTAAAGACCATTCCAATGTACTTATATGTAAATAAGTATTTCTAATACTTATTTTTAATTATACTTTATTAATAAGTATATCTACAAAATACCATATGAAGAAGGTTGACCCAATATCAATGAATCTTTCTCTTTGATCCCTAAGTGTCATTCACACCAAAAAGAATCAAGGATGTATTATAAAATAGTTAATATTAGTTCAGGTTTAAGAGTGTTGTAAAACAAATGATTAGAAATAAAGCTATCAGTGAATACGATAATTACTTCTAAAAGATGTAAGAGCCAACTTTAGTGGGTCTTAACTGTTCCAAGCAGAGAAAGTATAATAAACTATAAAGATAATAACTTGAATCAAGCCACATAATACACTTCAATCTATAAATTCGTGATTGTAGTTGAAAGGAAAAGACAATAAAAACGTTGACTTCCACCAATTTCATTATTTTAAAAATGATAAGACAAATGAAATAAATATTTACATACAATTTATATCCCAAGGGGATGAAATTGAATTGGGAAAAATTTTATTAATAATTCAAGAAGAAATATAATTACTTTGTATCCCTTACTGAATTAAGGGATTTCAAAAATAATTGTCAGTGTCTGCTACTATTAAAATGGAAATACAAATAGCTGTTATACAGCTGATCATAGAAATAACCATCACCACTTCTAAACAACATTGTTTAAACAACACAAACTTGTAACTTGAATCAACTCAGCAATAATTCTATCACAAGAGGACAGGCCAGATGCCATTAAAAGTCCACGATAATAAAAATCCATTCTGTCATGACTCCGTTCCTCACACCTTTACATTTTATTACATATTATTTCCAGATGTACTCACACTGAGGAACATTTTTTCTAAAAATTCTGAGATGATACATGGCTGACAGTACCATCCCCAAGAGTATTTCTTTTCCTGGACTAAGATCCCGGGGGTTGCATGGCAGAACCAGAAGGTCAGTTATTGGTGTAACTAATTTCCTCATAGGATCTCAATGTCAAATAATTGTTTTTCACTTACACAAGCTGTGAACAGACTACTTTTTTAAAGATTTGCTTTTCTTCCTATTTCTCAGAGGTTTTCATTATGTAGTTTTTGCTAGCCTTGAACGTCCATCAATATTCCTTCCTCTCTTTTCCAAGTATTGGGACTCCAGACGTGCACCACAAGGAAGTTTCATTCATTTTCTAGCTCTGTACATAGACTGCATTTTCTTTATCCATTCAGCCATTGATTCATTGATGGACACTCAGATTTTTTTTTTTTTTTTTTTTGGTTTTTCGAGACAGGGTTTCTCTGTGGCTTTGGAGCCTATCCTGGAACTAGCTCTGTAGACCAGGCTGGCCTCGAACTCACAGAGATCCG
>NC_022021.1:57029883-57055489 GCF_000317375.1 Microtus ochrogaster
TGCGCCACCACCGCCCAGCCCTGGACACTCAGATTTATCTTATTTCTTGACCATTGTAAAGCAAGATCGTGGCTGAAACACAGTGATCTCACTTCCTTTGGATCAATACTACATAGTGGGATTGCTAGATCTTGTCGTGACTCTGTTTTTAAGTTTGGGGGATACATTTCTAACTGCTCTCCACAAGGACTGTACTAACAAATAGTACAGCAGACAATGTGTTTGGTTTCATTTTTCTCCATATGTTCTTGAGTATTGTTTTGTCTTTTTGATAGCAGCTGTTTATAATGGAATAATCTTATGCTTCCCTAATTATCAGAGTTAAATAGCTTTGGATGCACCTGTCAGACATTTCTTTATCTTTTTAAAGAACTATTTATTTAGCGCGATTGCCCATTTTACAACAAGTTATTCTTCTTACTTCACTGCTTTTTTAAAAATTCCTTTTGTATTTTAGCTCTCAGACCTCTTTCAAAAGTATAGCCTGAAGATATTTTCTACTTTCCTGAGGTTATATCTTATCATTTCTATGCTAAATAAGCATTTTGGTTTAATGTAAATCCATTTGTCCTGTTTTGCTTTAGTCTTCTCTACTGATGAGGTCTTGTCTCTCAAATAATTGCTGATCCTAATGATCTGAAGAGCTTTCTCCTGGTGTTTTCAGTGTTCAGGGTCATTACATTGAAGACTTCGCTCCATTCTGAGGGAAATTATATATATAAAGAAAGGCACATCTGAGGTCTGTGTGTTACTGCTTTGGTCGTCCTGCAATCTCACTTCAGGCTACCCATGTCCTTTCCTCGCTCTAAGTCAGAGAGGCCCAAACTTTCTTGGTTAATACATTCCAAAGTATCTTAATGAATTTTTCATGGCATCCCTAGGCACAAGTAACTGCTTAATAGTCCCCTTTATTGTGTACATTTTCACAATTTGCTAGTTCTAAATATCTTAATGAATATTTATGTTCTAACTTAATAGCCAGTTGAGACATAACTCCTATAAACTGAAAGAAAAATATTTCATTGTTTTCTTAGGTAGACACAATTTTAATGGAATATGTTTAGCTTTAGGATGCCCAACATACTTCTCAAGCTTTGAAATCAAATCGAACTCCCTCACCTTCATTTTCTGTCCCAGTCTGATGTCTAGTACACTTCTATGTATCACATTAGTGCCTAAAAGCCAACTTTCACAAGCATATAAGAGAAATTGTGTAGTGTACGTTTTAACTACTTTGAGGTGGTGTGGCCATAGCAGATAGCATGGTAGTCCTTCCTGCCGTGTCCCAAGGAACCATGGGGGCACTGTAATGAGTCTACGGGGCAGTGCAAAATATTCAAAGTTTTATGTGGAGAAAGATGTGACACTCTGGTGTGTCGTTGTGTTTAGTGATTATCTTTTCCATGTTTGCTATTGCCCACACTTACCTTGCCAACTTTCAGACATTTTTATACACTGATTCTATCACCTACAGCATCATTTTGAACAATTCCCAAGCTCAACCCCACTTTAAACTAATGCCTAGCCTTTCTTTAAATTAAATTAAATTAAATTAAATTAAATTAAATGCCATACCTTTTTGTCTTGGAAATTTCTGTTGACTTTCCCATCATCATGGGAATGTCTTCCTCTCAGAGAACTTGCCACACACTGTCATCCACTCTTTAACTTGCCTTCCTTCTTCATGAGCTGAGCCTGGCAGCACAGACCTTGCAGACCCAGATAGGAAGGGGGTGGAGGCAGGAGGCTCACAAGTTCAACACAGTGAACTACGTCTCAAAAGGAAAAGTAGAAAGAGGACTGTAGGTAGAACTCAGGGGTTGAGGCCTTGCTGTATATGGGAGGCCTTAGATCAAACCCTAATACTGCAAACCCATTCCAAAACGAAGCACTCATCATAGTCACTCTGTGACCCCAGCATCTAAGCAGCATATTTTGCTCATTGACATCAGCAAAGGTCTGGCATATAAGGAAAACTGCTGCAGATAGCCTATGGGTTATAATAAGAGAAGGACTTGGAGACTGTCTTTGTTATACTGGTCTCTGATTGGCTTTCCCTAGATTTGGGTGTGTGTAGTGCATTCGTGTGGTGTGGGGAGGTGAGACAGAGAAGAGAAGGGTGCTGATATAGGTCCTTTCTTCCCCAGGTTACTATTAAGGGCAAATGAGGGGAGCTTTGGAAGACTGAATAAAGTGAGATTCAAGGTTAAGAGTGACCCAACTGTACTATTTGTTGACCAGCTCCTAGGAGTCACTAGTGAATTCTCTCATGGTGCAGTAACTCCCATGACTTTTCTACTGCTCCTGTGATAGAGAGGGCTTGGGGGAGACAGAGGCCTTGAGAAGCATTCCAGTCTTGTTTTTGAAAATCCTTGGGTGGGGGGGGTGGGGAGTCCAGAGGCACTCTAATGTGGGAGTCATCTGCTACAGGGGACAGCTTTGAGTGGAATGTATGAGAGTGGGGTTTATTAAATGACAAATGTTTGTCACTGTTCCGTTCCTCCTGTCAAACACCTTTGCATAAATTTTCCTATCATTTAACAAGCCTATTTTTATATACATCACCGTTCTTCTTGTAAATGATCAGAATATGACAGTTTATGGAAAAGGAAAATGATACCTTGTCTGGGCTTTATGTTCAAATATTTGTCATTCCATTCTACGTGGAAACTGCCAACCCATCCATGCAGAAGAAAAAAACAAAAACAAAAACACAGAATACATAATAAAATTACTAAAGAATAACAAAGACAGTGGTTTCCATTCATAAATACAGTGACTGAAACCACATGGTATGGTTAGACATGGCTTTACACACGTGGAATGTTAAGGCCAAAGTCAGAGACTTCTGGCAAACTGAGACATCTCTAAATGCTCTAAAAGCACCTCTGCTTTTATTTCTAGGTTGGCATTTGTCTGTAGTCAAGAGACATTCACAGTTCCATCTATGCTACCATCATTTTATTTTGTTTAGGTGATTAATCTGATAATCTGCATGGTTTTATTAAAATTTGTTGTGTCAATATTGGAGACAATTTATATATATATAAATTTATATATATATATATATATATATCCTTGGTCTGTATGCCCTTGCTATTGGCAGCATTGTGCTCTGAGTTATGGTTCACCTATGGAAACAGGGAAAACATAGTACCAGCACCACAGGCATGTGAAAGGCTTATGTAGGGTAACACCTGTGACACACTTGATACCACTTGGTCAAAGGATAAGCAAGGTGTTTTAAATATTACACTCAGATGTGTTCAGTTGGCACTATCAGGAAGAATCTTATTCTTTCATTTTTAACTGTGATCAAAAAACTTTAGTATTTTCGATGAAAAGTCAGAAGAAAGGAATAAATTATACATGGAGCTGATATCACTGGACAGGTAAACATATGAAACAAACAATGTGTAATGTATGTGTATCTCTGCTGGGGCAAAGGAAGGACCCAGGTCAATCACCACGCAGTGTTGTATGTAGCAAAGGAAAAACTTTTGGAAAGCTTGAGACTTTGCCCATGAGTGACTGTGAAGTTGGGCACCCAGTTCAATACAATATATCTTGTTTATAATTTCCCCTCCCTCCATTCTTTCCAGTTCCTCTCCCTCTTCCCTCCTGTCAGAGACCACTTACTAGGATATGGGCATGGGAACTAGAAAAATAAATAAAGAAAACAAAAACGCAAGAGGAAAATAATAAAACAGAAAACATAGGACAGTACCAGGAGGGAGTTTCAGTAAGTAGTGAAATTCACTTGCATTTAATTTTCCATACACTTTTATACCCCAATACAAAAGGGAGAGGAAGGCAACAAAAAAACTGCTTTAACGGGATACAAAAGATAACTAGAACAGTTACTTGTTTCAATACTTTGAGACATCAAGTCACTAGCATTCTGTTTTTTAGACAGTGAACTTATCCTAGACCAAGTAACCTGAGGGCAGCCACTCTCTAGGTCAAACCTCTTCATTCATATGAAGGAGCAGAAATATGTTTGAATATCCTGACCATTGGTCAGGGTGGAATGGATCTACCTGTATAAGCAGGCCATCTAACTGTCAAAAAGACCAAATAACTACATCTAGGTCAGGATGTGTAGACCCCTTGTCAATAACTTTAAATAAGTTAAAACTCTTTGACCTTCAGGCAAAGTGAAAATAGACTCACATTTCTGGGCCTCCATATCCTATCCCCTCTGGATCCACTCTCTTTCTGCCTCTCATTTGAAAGGAACAGATTTCTAAGAGATAACAACTAAACAAGACAAAATAAATATAATAAGATAAAGCAATAACAGTCACCCAACATGAAGAAAAGAGTCCTAAGAGCAGACAAAAGAATCAGAGACCCACTTGTTCTCATAGTCAGGAGTCCCACAAAAATACCGTTAGTTATTAATATAGATGTATATATATACATATATACACACTTATACATATATATGTATACACACATGTCTATATGGTGTAGACTCATGTAGACCCCTTGCTTAGTGTTTCAGACTCTGAACTTATACACACCTTGCTTAGTTCTCTTGGTGTCCTCCATCCTCTCTGGGTCTCACAGTCATTATGCATCCTCTTCCGTGGGATTCCCTGAACACTGAAGTTGTGTACTCGATATATACAACCACTTAATCATAACACCACAGACACAAACTTCGAAATTTCAGGTAAAAGATTAAAAAGCCATCTATGCTCTTTTGGAGTGAACATTTTGCTGACAAAAACATCAGCTTATGATGTTTTTCAAGCTGTCTGCAAATGAAAAGAGGGCCATAGAAAGACATTTTATAGATATAATGGAGATGGAAATTTAGAAGTACCATTAAAGATGATTTTTAGAAATATTTGCTTCTTAAAGTCACCTTGCACTTCAATATTCTATGACTATTAGCTGGGAAGGGTTTATTTAACAAACAAATCCTATGTCCTTTATCCTTGATCCTTACCTGTAACTCATCTTGTGACTGTGTACAGTCCCTGTTACTTGAGCTGGAGCTACTGGTGTAATTTTGGTGTGTTTCTGTCAACCACACACCTTCTCGAGCACTAAGTAGTATTGACCCTACTTTCACAATATCATTAAAATCAACCATGCCTTTCAACTTTGCAGTCAAAGTCCTAGTTAAGCACTGTGTCATCTAACCTTCTGAAAGGGCCTGAATATTGATGTTTATGGAGCTTTCTGTTCACTGTTACTTGGTTAATATTTCATATACAAACAGCACACACCACATCCAAAGGACTTTGTTTTCAAGCAGTACACTGGCTCAGTTCTGAATCTTAACTCTGTTGATTTCAGTCTCCTTACCAAGACTAGTTGGAACACTAAGAAACTTTCCCAAACCTCTGCTCATCGTGGTTAGGGCTTTTTTCCTCCACCAAAGCAAGCAACACTCATCAACTGGAGTATTTATTTTGTTTAAAGCATTTGACGCTGAAACTTGTTCTTAATCTATGTCTATATCACTACACAGATTAATTTGATCTGGCATTTATAACAAACCCATTTGACTTTGATTATTTAATAGCTTAGCGGAATTTGGATTACATAGATAAATTGATGATAGATAAGTAGATAGATGGATAATAGATGATACATAGAAAAGTAATAATTAAAGAAAAAAGGACCAATAGCTTGAGAGTAGGAGGAAGACATGGGAGGAATTAGAAAGATGGTAGCTCAAAGGGCTGGGGGGGAAGAAAGGAAGAGGAAAACGTGATGTAATTCTATTAAATATGTATTTTTAAAAGAAATATGTGTAGCCCAGGCTGGACTCAAACTCATGATCCTCCTGCCTCTGCCTCCTTCAGCAAATCCTACCAGCATGCGCCACCTCAACCAGCATTCAGCCTAGATACAGGGGAAAGGGCCTTGTATATGTATATTCTGCCTCAAGTGATGTGACAGAATTTGCTGTCTCCCCATTGGAGGACTCATACTCTCTGAGGAGTGGAAGGGAGTGAGATGGGGAGAAGGTGGGGGGAACAAGAGGACAGAAGGGAGAGGAAACTGGGATTGGTATGTAAAATAAGATTGTTTTAAAAATAAAGAAATATGTGGTAGATATGGAATACATTTGTTGAATTTGGAGAAAAAAAGAAATTAAGACTTGAAAGGTCACAGTCATTCTTCCAACAGGTGACAAGTGAATTTTGTCTTGTCACTGTGCAGTGAGAAAATCTAGACAGACACAGGGAGAATTAAACCTACCCCAAGACATTGCTGTAGAACAAGAACGAGCGAATATGTCCATGTATGCTAAAGAAATGAAAAAGAATTGCTGCCCTGGGATACTTGCAGAGTTTCCCACAATTCCCATTTCACCTGAGAGCCCTTTGTGAAAGAACATATCTGCAGATCCAGAGTCCAAGAGCCTTCGAAGCCCTAAGCAAACCCGTAAAGTTTAACTTCTGATAAGGACTGCAAGATTACATCTTACATCTAATGAGTGCAAATCAATTGCTTTTAGCAGCCTCCCTCCTAGCTCTGTATCTGAGACCCCAAAGTAACTTTATCCCATCTTTGTCTGTGATTTTTATCCTTTTCTGTGAGAAGGAAGGGCCAGCTCTCTCAGTGTCCCTACCACCCTCATAAATTACAATGTGACCTGAAAAGTCTACAAATATTGCATTTCTCCTTTATGCAAATACTTTGAATGCTTAGTGTAAACCCAAATGAAAGTTTGCAGTCAGGCGCTCATTAAAATCCTTTACAGGAATTCTTCATTGTTGCCTTTTTTCATGATTTGAAGTCCAAGTAACTGCATAATGCCCCGGCATGGAGTTGAGCACCAAATCTATAGATTCTTCCTAGTTCCTCCCTATACCCTATTCCAAGAAGAATCTTCCTCCCTTGTTATTCATAAGGGACATGACCTTAATTAGGCAAAAATTGTATATGCATAATATATATATATGTATATATATATATATACACACACACATTTTTACCTTGTTGATTTTTTTTCCTACCGCATTAGCTGGCTTCCTAGTTGCATAGTTGCTGGGGAACCTCCTTCAGCCAAGGACCTTTGAGATGCTAGACCATGTTGGGCATGGCCTTGAGTATCAAAAATGTGTGCTCGCATGCTCACTCTCTCTCTGCTCTCTTGCCTGCCCGCTGGAGTCGATTCCTGTTGCCTGCTCCTGCAGAAGCCTGTGATCTGAGTCCCCCCTTAAAGAAAGAACCCTTCATTAGAGCCAATTCTGAGCTAGTATGGAATAGTTTTATTTGCGTTCTCACACACACAGAATTAAAATCCCAACATTGTTGGACTCTGACATTTGCTGCTGTGTCTCAGCAAATGTGAAGTAAGTCAAGGGACAGAATTTCTTCCGTGAAGAATTTCTTTCTCAAAAGCGATAGAACTGATAAGACCCCTGTCAGCCTACGGTTGCTTAAGACTCTCGGTCCCCATTAAGCTGTTATTACTTACACTATTTCATTTTTTTTTTCATTTCAATACTCTCTAAGTGGTTGTAGAGGAAAACAACAGAGACTTCAATGGACTGAGCATTAGAGGTTGCTTGGTAATCTTCACTAAATATACGTCCTGCTTTTACCACAGTAACGATATGTATTCTCATTGTCATTAAAAATACTGTGAGCTCATTTGATTCCCAGAAAGGTATTAATGACACATTTCCTATTAATTGTTATAACTATCTAGTTTCCTTTCAGGTAATGGTGTGTTTGTTATTTTAATCAAATAGGTCCCAAAATGTCTTTATCACCAATTTCCTAAAATGTGGTTGAGGGTTAGGCAGCAAGCGTTTCAAGCATATATGTGTAGATATCTTAATTTTCAAGCAATTTTATGACCACTAATGACTGGGAGAGGTCTTCCCAGTTCTTTATCACACATTTTCAGTGTTTCTGAACCTCTTTTCTGAAGCTGATTGCCTGTGGCTCTGTGGTGACTCAACCTCTGAGAAGAAATTTCTCTTCTGTTTAGGTGAAAACATTTAGGATCCTTGATTTCCATTACAGAGACAACAGCATCTTGCCTCACTATTGAAAACAGCTTGCTTCTTTATAATTAATGCTAAAACTCAAAATAGATGCCCTTCAGTCATTCTCCAGAGAACTTCAGTCAAAAACAGATCTCATATTAATGGTATTCAGAAGGCATCATTAATTCAGCATCCACAGGTTATCTTCTTCTTGCAAGTCTTAGCAAGGAACACACTTGGGCTGCTTTGCTTAATTGTCTTTCAGACTGCTTCCAGAGCCAATGTACTCACTCTCTCTGCCAAATGTTGCTCTTGCTGTGTTTGGTAACACCACAATATTAGACTCTTATCTCCTTCTGGGTGGTACCAACTTGTCCTGGTGCTACCCACTCTGTTGGTTACCACTGCAGATGGTACCATTGTAAAACATGATCTTCTGGAAACAAGACCACAAGGACATCCTGTTCTGTAATGTCCACTAGGTGGACATCATCATGAAAAGAGTATCCTGATAGGTGTTGCTCACTCACACGCTAGACACACTCAGGTTTTTCAGATCCAGCTCAAGCATGTCACACTATTATTTAAACTGTAACCTGCATTAGCTTCTTCCCACATAGAAACAAGACAGCAATGTCACTCTCTATATAAGGAGAAGGCCATAGTTTTATTAATAGGCATGTATGGCTACAGACAGTGTTCTCCAAGGGTATTGAAGTACATTCTACAGAAAGTAAAAGGAAAGACAAATTAATATAAAATAATATGCTAATGTCTAATTGAGTAATTAGTGACATGGCAAACTAGTTCCAAAAGCATTTTAGAAACTGAGAGCTTACATGCATTAAATAAAACAAAAGAGAAAGAAGAAATGAAGAAGAAAAAATGATAAGAAAAGGAGGAAGTATAAAAATATTCTGCCTCTGTTAAATGTTAATCTGCTTAAGTATCCCACAGAGTAATTATATGCTGAACTTTTAGGATATCTCTCTTCCCTCCCCTAACATTTCCAGCCCCGATTAAACCTTTAGCTCCCAGTAACTCCTACCACTATATTTTCATATCATATCTATCCCCCATAATTATATTTTACTTGAATTGCAAGATTATAGATTTCCATGTAACTTCTTCATGCCCACTTCCTTTTGTTTAATACTCCCGTCAACCCCCATTTCCCCACCATTATCACTCTACTACCTGCCATGTTTATGTTCCTGGCTTTCAAGTGTACTCCAGGTTAATATACAAAACAAAAGATTTGAAGCTGGGATCTACACATATATGATAACATGAGTTGTTTGTCTTCTAGTGCCTGGGTGATCTCACTCAGTCCTGCCCATTACCTTCAAATTTCATGATTTCAGCTCTCTTTCAAGTTGAGTAATAGTCCATTATGCATATGTAATGTATTTTTATTATCTATTCATCAATTGATAGGTTTCTAGGTGGGTTTAATTCCCTAGTTTTTCTGAATAGACAAATACAATTTTTAATATCTTACTTGAGTTATAAAGAAAGCATCTCTAAATTGATGATTAAGAATAATTAAAGGTAAATCAGAATATAGACATTTAAAGTAAAGTCAATAATATCTAAAGAAATACTCACAGTGAGTTTCCCTTCATTATTCAGTCGGTTTTATGTAAAGACTTCCTGCACTGATGGACTGTGGGTCAAGGGTCTGTTTGCACGGACTCATTTCTTTTGACAAAAGAAATGCAGTTTGCTAATGTGATCAAAACACTGTCTATATGATCCTCAAGCTCTGATTCTTGTACCCGCACAGAATTACTGAGGTATTGATAGGAATGACAGGTTGGGCGCTTTCCATAAGACTTTGAAATCATCCTGCTTTGGTGAAGAAATAAAATCTAACCAGATGCACAGAGTTGAGATTTAAGACAAGAAACAGTGAATGAGAAACAACCTGCCTCTGAAGCAGAAAGGCTGTAGTCAATTTATTAAGTAACTAATAAGAACGGAGGGGAGGAAGTATCCTAGGCTGTAAGCACAGCTGCCCACTGAGGCCTGACTGCTGTTTGCTCTGAGAACAAAAACAGGGTAAATGTCATTAAGAGACTCCCAAGCCCCTAGTCCATTTGGAAAGGTATACAACCTTTGGGACATTTATAATCATATTTTATTTCCTCATGGTCAACAGTGGAGGCTACAAATGTGAAGTTATCATTGTGCCGCTGTTACAATCATGTTGAAATAGTTGAAAGACATTAAATCTACCAAAATAATTTAGTATCTGCCATCCCTCTACTTGTAAGTGAAAGAAAGAAACCTTGATTCCTCCAGGAGCTACTGAGAAATCTACAGACAATTTTAGTTTCAAAGAATATTTAAAAGTTTTATTTTCCTGAATGCGGAAGGCAATCTTAGGAAGGTGAAATCAAAAGGGGTCATATGAGGGCATCTGATCACATGGTTACAATAGAAGGTTTACGGCTGATAACAACACAGGACTGCAGCTTAGCTACTCATTAAAATGATACTATATTTTGAAAGGCAATTATTATCTAAGTTATCGGTAAAGACTATGAAGCCAGCTGCATTCAAGGTGGACATGATGACAGGGACCACTGGGAGGGAATTTGCCCTTGGGAAAAAAAATACTAGACTCTCTCTCTTAGATGCGTTGTGGCATATCCTAATTAACTCTGTTTGGGGATGAATGTCCTTTCTTTCCCCTTTGTAAGCAAAAATTAGCCATGTTAATTTGCATATACCCTTGAATATCTGTTTTAATATTCCTTAAAAAGTCCCATCCATCACCAAGTGTAATATTGTCTACATCTATGTATATGTATATACCACTTCTTGTTTTATGATTTCATATGTGTTATTCAACATTTTAAGTTAAATATGAATTCTAATTATTGAGTCAAACTCCCTGGTTACGTAATTAGAATGGATATAATGACGTCGTTATGAAAACGTTAGTGTTGATACAAAACCACAAAAATAAAAAGAACACAAAATAATCTTCCAAAAATAGAAAATAGTATGTAAAATGTCTTTAGAATTATGCATCCTTTGGTCAGCCTCTGTAAAAATACATTGCCCCAGCCCACCTTCTTTGTTGTAGTTTCAAGTATTAGGTAGTTTAACAAAAGTATTGTACTTCTGGGGGTAGGCTCTCCTTACTCCATTCTCAAGTGAACTGATGTCTTGTGACTTTTTCTGAGTGACCTTGTTAATAGATAATGAGTAAACAGAAGACACAAATCCCTGAGTCACGGGTAGAGAGAAGGTAATGTGTGGACACTGTACCTGACATAGTCCTGAGTTACTAGCAGCAAGCAACGGTGTCCACGCCAATTAGTACATTCGACCTTTACACCTAAGACTCAGAGAGCAAGATTGTAAGAGTCAGAGAACCAGGATTGCTGCTGCAAGATCCTGTCTTCTAAAGAGAGAGATAGGGCAGGAAATGGAGGCAAATAGGGAGGAAAGGATAGGTATCAGAGGAATCGTGGGAGTTCTGAGCTGTGAATATGATCAAAATACATTTATGAAATTCTCAAAGAGTTAACAAAAATACCTTATTAAAATAAAAGATGTTGAGTATTGAAATTTCCTCTTGATGGATTTTTCTTGTGACTAATATGAAATGTCCTTCTTCTTTTGATTAATTTTAATTTGAAGTTTATTTTGTTAGATATTAGGATAGCTACACCAGCTTGTTTCTTAGGTCCATTTGACTTATGCTGGAGAGGATGTGGAGTAAAGAGAACACACATACATTGCTTGTGGGAGTGCAAACTGGTACAGCCACTTTGGAAATCAGTATGGCGATTTCTCAGAAAACGAGGAAACAACCTACCTCAAGACCCAGCAATACCACTCTTGGGTATATTCCCAAAGGATGCTCAATCGTACCACAAGGACATGTGCTCAACTATGTTCACAGAAGCATTCTTTGTCATAGCCAGAACTTGGAAACAACCTAAATGCCCCTCTACCAAAAAATGGATAAAGAAAATGTGATACATTTACACAATGGAATACTACAGAGCAGGGAAAAATAATGACATCTTGTAATTTGTGGCCAAATGGATGGATCTAGAAAACATCATACTGAGTGAGGTAACACAGACCCAGAAAGAAAAATATCATATGTACTCACTCATAAGTGGCCTTTAGACATAAAGCAATGAAAAACCCACCTTCCATTTCACAATCCCAAAGAACCTAGACAACAAAGAGGCCTCTAAGAGAGACCATACATAGATCTAATCTACATGGGAAGTAGAAAAAGACAAGATCTCCTGAGTAATTCAAAGCATGGGGATCATGGGAGAGAGTATTAAGGGAGGGGAGAGGAAGAGAGGGGAACAGGGAAAAATATATAGCTTAACAAAAACTATTAAAACCAAAAAGAAAGTGAAAAACATGAAATAAAAGAGTTGGTATGGTAGGTATTAGATAATTGGAAGATGTTATCATTAACTGGAATGTTCTTAAAATTATGATTGTCTAGAGGACAATACCATACAGACATACAAAAAGAAACACACACACACACACACACAGACACGGATACACCAGAAACTCACGGACAAACAACCCTCCTTGATCAGCAGATGGATGTAAAGAGAGCCCACTGGGCTGGCTTTTTCAAATAGAAATGCCCAGTGACATTTTCAGGCTAGTGGCCTCTCAAGTTCCCTATGTGGCAGTGGCAGTAATTGGGCTTTGACTTTAAAGAAAATCATAAAAAGGAAAGCAAACAACGTCCTTTATTATCTATCCGTGAGCAAGTAGAGAGTGCATTCAAGGAAATGAGGGGGCTGCTCCTGGAGAAACAGAGCCATTGCTTTTGCACAGCTGTGCTGTAGATAAAAGGGATCTTAGCTGCATCTGCCATCCTCTGTCAAAGACTGACTTTACCACGTAACCTCCCAGCTTTCCAGGTCCACCTGGGAAGGTTTTTTATGGAAAAATACTCAAGATAAGACTATTTGTTTTTGTAAGGTGGTGGCCCCAAGAATCCCCATTGCCTCCAGAGAGCTGGCTACATCATTATTTATATTTTGATAAAATCTAATGGTGATAGATATGCTTGCTAAGCATGCAATATCTGATAAGCGTGATGTTCTAAAATTCTACATATGTTTTTGATTTTCGTATAATCTTAAGAGATCAGCTGCTGAATGTGTTTTAAAGTGGACTTGGAAGTGTAATTTTTTAATTAGCTAACACAACACCAGAGTGAGAACTCAACCCCAGGCAGGTTTCACTCTGAATCATGCTCTTTGTGCTACATTCTCTGTGCTTTTGTTAAACACACTGATACTAGTTCAGTTTTAACATTCTGCATTTTCAGATATTTTCATCCAGAAAAAAATAAGGTATAGGAGACAATGGTAAAGAGAGTGGTGAGGGTGTAGGTGTATGGTGTGTGTGTGTGTGTGTGTGTGTGTGTGTGTGTGTTCACAAAATACCATGATGCTAAGGTGAGATGCTCTACATGGGATAATGAGGATGATGAATATAATAATATATTCCTGAAAAATCAAGTAATGAAATGGAAAGAAAAATTAGTCTTTAGAGACACACAAAAGCTATGGTCTAAGTGTCAGTGTCTTCATAAATTCATGTTGCAATCTAATCTTCAGTGAGAGATAGCATTGAGATGAGGCTTTTGAAGAAACGATTAGGTCATGAGGGTGGAGCCCTCATGAAGAGATTGGTGTCCTATGAAACTGACCTGAGGGTCTTGTTTACCCCTTTCCACCATGTAAGGATGTAGCAAGATGCCACAGTCTCTAAAGCAGAATATAATCCTCCATCACATGCTGAGTCTGTTGCTACCTTATCTTGAGCTTTCCAGGGTCCAGAGCAGTGAGTGATGAACCTTCTGCCATTTATAAATCATGCACCGCAGGGTGTTTTCTTACAGTAGCCAAAACAGATTGACAGACAAGCTAAAAGAGTTCAGAAAAAGACAGTACCTTGTCAAAGCAGGAAGTTCATCTTGAGGCTATGTCATTATTTTTCAGGATCTGACCTTAGGGTATTTGTAATTATGAACTTTAGCAATGCCTTATGGGTATATTATATGAAAGGTTCATGCTATAAACAGCATAGCAAAAAAAAAAAACAAACAAGAACAAAAAGAAAAAGCAAAACAAACAAACAAACAGAACCCAGACAACCTGTATGTTTCCACAGGCATATGTGTACCTCTTTTACATGTTTGTAAAGAATGAGCGTAGAGGGGGACTAAACAGGACCATCTTCTGTCTTGGCTTCAGTGGACTGTATGAGTCAGAAAGTATATTAGTTCAAGAAGGTGAAGATGTGATTTTGATCAGTGCAGAATATAGCAGCTATCATCTAGACACTTAGATTTTCTTTAATATTTAAATCTTTTTTTCATGTGTGAGAAATAATGATTTATTGTTTAGCACATAGCTGTTCTTACCACATTATATGTGTTTTATTTCTGTTCTTACAGATACCTTGAATTATGTAAATTTCTCTAAGAAAATATTTACCAAAGGACCTGTCATGATTTTTTTCTTAATAATCCAATTGTCATAATTCCCGATTTACCAGAGACATCAATGCCCTTGCTCTAAACTGTGATATAATTTCTGAAAGCAGTTTTCTTACTCCTCCACCTTGGCCCTCTTTGTGCTGTCTTTTGTATCTCCTCTGTTGCTAGGGAAATGATTGGAGCCCCGTAACTGCTACTGATCTCATACAGCCGCTGCAAGACAAAAATGGGTGCATTGTTTGTCATACCTTAAAATGACAATGACTGCCAGCTCTAATTTCCAAATTACTTGCAGATTCTGACTTATTTTAAGTCAGAATCTTATTTGAACTTTTTTTCTGTCAGAATGAAGCAGAGGGTGATGAAGGCAGTGTACTCTCACTTCTCAATGACAGAAAGAAACTGCTGCTTCCAATGGCACAGCCCACACAAACCCACACAGATAGAAACTGCTGCTTCCAATGGCACAGCCCACACAAACCCACTGCATCTGCGTGTAATTTCTGTACTTTGCCATACAACCACACTTTTCAAAGGTTAGAAACTTCTTGATGATGAAGGTTGTCATTTTAGAATCAAAAGCAGCCTTCCCACTATAAAATTTGGAAAATCTGTAAATAGAAAATAATTTCTATCTTTGGTACCGAATTGATGCCTTTTTCTAGAGATGGGCTAGGGCATGTGTAACCATTTAAGTTCTTCTGGGAAGAAAGCAATCTTATTTGCAGCATGCGTTGATTTCCATGGAGTCAACGTTGGCACCAAGGCTAATTTCCAACTGGCAACACTGTGTCTCAGACGAAGGACCTGGTAACAGACGTGCTGTGACAGACGTGCTGCTGAACTTGGCCTTCCACTAGGCAGGCAATGTAAAGAAGAAAATCTCAAGACATGGGCAATAAAGTGACATAGAGTAAAATAATTAGAGGAGGATCATGTGTGAGTCTTTACGGCCTTTGTTGTAACATAACTTATTTAATTATAGCTTTATATAATTCTAGCGTTGTAATTAAAGTATTTAGACACTAAGTCACAGCATTTTTGAAAAGATTGCAACTGGGTCTCAGAAGTTGGTACAAGCCAGTTTCAGCATTTAGAGACCTTACTGTCTCTTGCAGTGCTTACTCCTACTCAGCACTGTCTGGGAATGGGATAAGCAATTAATAAGAAACTTGTGGTTCATGCAGGGAACAAAACTCACTCCCCCAAACCTTTATCTTATTGTATTAGTAAGGAAGTATCTTAGTTTACTTTCTATTGCTCTGAGAAAGACAATGATTGAAAGCAACCTGAGGAGGAGGGATTTTAGTTTACAATTGTAGTTCATCAAGAAGGTAAGTAAGAACTCAAGGCCGGAACCTGGAGACAGGAACTGAAGCAGAAACCATAGAGGAGCTCTGCTTACTGGCTTGCTCCCCAGACTTTCCATGTTTGCCTTTTTACATATCCCAGGCCTGCCTTCTCAGGAGTGGCACCACCCACAATACCCTGAGGCCTCCCATATTAATAATCAATAAAGAAAAGACATTGCAGGCTTGCATATAGGTCAGTAGTATAGTTATTTTCTCAATTGCAGTTTGCTTTTTCCAGATGAATCTAGCTTATGTCAAACTGACAAAAACTAGCCACCCAATTGACTCCTTCCCAACTTGACAAATACAGCCTTTCTATTTCTGTTTATCCCTCATATTTCATACTAATAGCAATATCACAATATAAAACATTCCGACTTTTAAAAGTCCCACAGAGTTCAAAAATTCAAACACTTTAAAATTTCAGTCTCTTTAAAATATCCATAGTCAATCTAAAATTCAAAGTCTTTGCAGGATTCTGTAATATTAAAAGAAAAGCAGAAAATGGCATGGCTACAATCAAATCAAAGTTAAAACCAAACCCCAATAGTATAAATTAAATCTTGTAGTTTAATGTCTCACATCTGGTATTCACGCATAACCTTCTGGGCTCCAAAGAGCTTGGGCAGCTCCATAGTTCAGGTTCTGTCATTCACACGTATTTCATGTCATAGTTCAGACAGGTTCCACTCCAAAGCTGCTGCTGTCCTTGGCAGTTATCCCACCGTCCTGGTATCTTTACTATGCTCCACAGACCTCTCTATCTTCATCAAGGCCTTCTTGCCTCCCTTTGGGGACTCAGACATGGTGTTACACAGTGCCAAGCCTCAGACTCTCTTCATGTGTCTTTAATTGTGGGGATTCCCCTCAAAGTTAGGCTACACTATTACCACTGTAAAAAAACTAACCAGTACAAGTATTTCGGGAAGGGTTAACAGTTAGGTGTATTACACATTGATCCTTGACTATCCTAGATTTGTTAAGTTGCTTTTACAACTAGTTTTTGTAAATGATGAATGCTAGAATCAAGGAATATAGAAAAATATCTTCAAAGGAATATAGATTATAAATGTGAAAAATTGTCCACTTTTTTGGGATTTTTTCGAGACAGAGTTTCTCCATAGCTTTTGGTTCCTGTCCTGGAACCAGCTCTTGTAGACCAGGCTGGCCTCGAACTCACAGAGATCCGCCTGCCTCTGCCTCCCGAGTGCTAAAATTGAAGGCATGTGCCACCACCGCCCGGCTAAAACTGTCCACTTTTGAAGTCTGCCCTCTGTCTACCACAATATACTCTCTGCCTCCACCTCAGCATGCTCCTTTTATTGAGGATGAAATAATTTGTTTTGCTGAGTGTTTTAGTCAGGGTTCCATTGCTTTGAAGAGACACCATGACTATGTCAACATTTAGAAAGGAAAATATGTAACTGGGGCTAGCTTACAGCTCAGAGGTTTAATCCATTCTCATCATGGTAGAAAGCATGGCAGCATGCAAGCTGACATGTTGCTGGAGAGGTGACTGAAAATTCTACATTTGGATCTACAGATAGCAAGAAGAGAGAGACACTGGACCTGGCTTGAGCTTTTGAAATCCAAGGCCATTCCCAGAGACAATACTTCTCCCAACAAGGCCACACCCACTCCAACAAGGCACCATCTCCTAATAGCCTATGAGCCTATGGTGGTCATTTTTATCCAAACCACCACACATCCAAGGTTTAAAACTATTTATATATTAAAATGAGTAAAAAGGGAAAGGAAGTGCTCCAAGACTAACAATAGTATCCCTAACCCTAAAATATCAGTGAACTGAGCTGAGAGAGATCATGATTTTAGTGGTATAAGTCTCCTAATACTGTATTGGTAATATTCCTTTTTCCACTCACTAAAGTGGGTGCTGTATTTGAAAATATTAACCTGTCTGAACAGAAGAAAGCTTTGAGCTTAAATCTCCTTGGTTTCATCCATTCTTACTAAGGCAGGCCTCTTCCATATGCTAGAAAAACAGCTCACCATAGCCTTATAGGTCACATTTGTATTTCAAAGGGCAAGAATATTCTTTCCATTTCAGTAAATAAAGGAATCAATCAATAACAAGTCTCCATGATTGGTTGGCTTGAACAACATGCCTATTAGTAGACCAATCCCAGAGCAAATGAAACACTATCATCGATTGAACCTAAATGATTTCCTTATTTCTATGATCAGGGTTAAGAAATCGAGTGCTAGATAAGAATAGTGGGGCCTGATGATAATACATAAAAATCAAACAGCAATTAAAAGGCTTGGTGAATAGTTCAAAGCAATAGCTACAAGAACAGTATAAGAAATTTTATTACTACATCACTAATTAACACAATTTTATTTTATTCTTTTTAGTGCTTTCTATATATTTCATGCCCAGCAGAGGGAATATTACTTTAACCAGGGTTTGTTGATGTTGACTAAAGAAAGAATGTCAAGCAGCAGAAAAGACTACACCGTCTGAAGACTACTGTTTTTCTCTTCCTAGGTTCCCGTAATTAGAAATCACAAATAGGAATTTCCTAGAGGAAGTTGACAAATAGAGACCTTCTTGGCACAATGCCTTCATAAATTCTACGTGTTGCCTGATAGAGTTTTACCTATGCACGCACACAGGAGCGGGACTCTTAAACATCAGTGAGTTCAGCTCTCCAACTACTTCCAACCCTCCCTCTTCTGAGTCCTCCAAATAGGAACCAATTGGTTAAATTGGACAGTAGGATGGATGAAGTCTTGATCCTCTTGAAGATCCAGAAGGTCAAGAGTAGCAAAATGCCTCCTGATCACATGATAGTAAGAAAAGAAGTGTATTAAAATAGTTGTCATGTCAGCAAGGTGTAAGACACAGTACAAGCTGACATCTCAGTGTGAAACTTAACCGAAGCACGTACACTCAGTTCATTCCTGAAGTGAGCAGTATGAGGCAGGTGGATCTTCCTTGTGGTACCTCCAGTGGTTCCTGTGCAGAGACACCAGATTTCTGGAAATTTTTGCAAAAATGTAGAAAACAAAGTAGCTAAAAGAATAGAGGACAGAAGAAATCATCCTTGAAGATTCTTAATCCCTGACACTTGGGCCCCGTTCTGTGGTGAAAATATTGCCCTCTATTCAGAAGGTATCAGAACCTCACATTCTTTAAAGATTTTATTTCATTTTATGTGTATTGATGCTTTGACTGCATTCTTATCTGCGTGAAAGTGTTAGATACTTGGAACTGAAGTTACGGACAGTTGTGAGCTGACATACAGGTGCTGGGAATTGAACTTGGGTCCTCTGGAAGAGCAGTCAGTGCTCTTAACCACTGGGCCAAGAGCCTCACATTTTATAAGCTCCCTGTGGGGTAAAGATGGCTGAAGTAGGGTAACTCACACTCAGTTCAAAGAACCTAAAATAATATATTTTTCTGTATAGGCTGGAAAGATAAGCAGACACATAAGAAAAATATTTTAGAGATAGAGTGTATTAGTTATGTTACCACCTGTTCTGTGGTCACCTTTACCTTTCATGTGCTTTACAGGCAGGTAGACAACTGCTGTTTGCTGTGCTTCTAGCACCTTCATGGGACTAGAGCTTCCAGACAGAGAAGCCTCCACCCTAGCACTAAATGAAATCAGGATCTCTCATTTCTGATTTGGCCAAACAGATGGATATGAAATAGCTTAGAATTCCCATCCTCCAGAATTCTGAGATTAAGATGGTGAGAGAGAGAGAATGGTGAGAGCCGATTTTCATGACCCTACATTGTCATTCTTGCTCCTGACAAGGGAGGAGACAAGAGATACATCTAATACTTCCTTCAGGAGGGCACTAATCTTATTCATGTGTTCTTTGTCACTATTGCTTAATAACATCTAAAAAACAAATTTCCTAATTCCATCAATCCCTTGTGGTGAGGACTTCACTATGGATTTGTTGATAGAGGCACAAGCATTTAGGCCACAGTAGGTTACATATATGGATTGAGGTTACCGTTTTTAGGGTGTTGATTTCCAGTGAACACATCAAACTATCTTCTATTTTTCTTTCTTCTGAAAAGGGACTTAACCCACAAAGGAACTAAGAAACACTCTGATACAAGTAGTACCAGATAAGAAACTATCAAATAAAGGAATGGAATGGGATGTGCTGAAAAGCATCACATTTGAAAGAGAACAATGAGATCCAGGGTGACCAGATCACGGCATCAGTTAAGACAGGGCAAGTATGGTACTCAGGGCACAGCAGTGATCAGAACGACTTGACTTACAGGTCTTCACAGTGTCGTAGTTTACCTGGTATTTCTAGACTAGAATGGTAAGGAGTCTACCATAATCTACTTAATCTATATAAATCCAAATTAAATTAAATAAAACCTTTAGATAAATTTAGATTAAAAAATTGGTAAAACATGATTTGAATCAGCAAGATGGGATATCATGGCTCTCCAGCCATTACTCATGTCTAAATCAGTGTACAATCCAAGGGTTCCTTCAACGAGCAAGAGGTGGAATACACTAGAAAATGCTGTAATGATTCTATAACTTCTAACTATGAACAAGTCATTATTTTTTCTGGAATGAACAATAGCCATGTAGAAAGGAGAAATACACATTGGATAAAAGGATCACAGAGTTTTGGGTTATTAACATTGATTGGCTCTGAATTAGCTCTTAGTTAAAAGATTAGTATTCTCTCTCTCTCTCTCTCTCTCTCTCTCTCTCTCTCTCTCTCTCTCTCTCTCTCTTTCTCTCTCATCTCTTAATTTTCCAAGGCAGGGTTTCTCTATGTAGCTTTGGAGTCTGTCGTGGCATTCACTTTGTAAACCAGGCTGGCCTCGAACTCAAAGAGATCCACCTGTCTCTGACTTCCAAGTGCTGAGATTAAAGGCATGTGCCACCACCGCTTGGCTATTAGTATGTTCTTTGTGTCCATTTAAACGGGAATCTGCAGAGAGCAAGTTGGAAATGGAACCTATGTTGTAATAAGTTCTGTAGACACGTGACCTAAACACACAGGGAAAGAAAGCAAAGGGACTGAGAATACGGTAGGGCATCAATGTCTGCAGTATATACTACCCAACTGTCAAAATACTTGCTCTTCTCAATTGGACTTTGGGCTAAGATATCATTCAGTAGACAAAAACACACAGCAGTAAGTTGAAATTGAGTGAAATGTTTCAATAATCATTGGCTGATTTCAAGCTGCTTAAGTGACTAAAACAATGGGCACAAAGTGTCACTTATCCTGTTGGTTGGAATTAGTTGTCCTGACTATTGCTGGAAGGCACAGCTGATTCTATACAAGCTTCATTGGCTCCACAGATGCATCCCTAGTTATTGTAATGCCCTGTGGGAAAAGGTGATGGAAGGCTGTCGCAATACAGTAAACCAACTTCACCAGTTCAAATACTTGACTATGACTCTACTAGGTGCACAGCAAGTATGTGAAAATCCTGCACGGATTAAGGAAATAGGATCTATCTAAGCAGCAAGGAAACTTAAAATGGCTTGCAGAAATGAGTACAATAGTAATTAGCAACTATTTCTATGCGTGTGTATCGGTATGTCAATACAAATGTTTCTTCTTTCCCTTTATCCTTCTATGTCACATACATTGTGAGCTTTAACTGAGTAACTTTATAGTTTACACAAGCATTATGGGATTTCAAAAGAAAATTATGATTGAAATTTGGAAGGGATGAATATACTTGCTAGCAGTGACTGAAGAGGGTGAGGTTTGACATCCCCCCTTTTAATTGTGGCCTCCTTTTCCATGTAGTTGGCTGAGCACAGTAGGTACAATAACACATTGGTTATCTTGGTTGTTTAGAAACATCAGTGCACAGATAGATAGTTCCTGTGGGCTGGTACTAAGCAGGCCATGAGTCCATCTTTTCAGGCATGTTCCTTTAATTCAGAGTGTGAAATTAAAACATGTTTCTCAGCCTCTTGCAGCTCAGGCTAGAGTGTGACGTGGGTTTAGCTAGGCATTTGTGCTCTCGGAATATTTAGAAATTTTACTCAGAGTCAGACTACACTTCCGAAGTTTCTACTGTGAGGCTGTGACATTTTTTCTGTTCCAGAAAATGGTACTAGAATTCCCACCCCCAGGAAACAGGTACTATGAGTATCATCGATGTAAGGGAGCACTTTTTGGCTCCCAGTGTGATTTTGAGGTTGCCCTGTGGCTCTCGAGTCAAGAGTTGCGCCGCTAATGTCTCAGTGTCTGGATTACAGCCAACATGCTATTTCTTAGCTCAAGAGCTGTGCAGCTGGCTTCCCACTCTCCCTCACTTTCTTCCTTTGGAGATACTCAGGTTTCTGAAACCCCAGCATAGAGTTCATTTCAATGCTTGTGGAAGCAACTAATTCCATTTGTGGATTCCATTCCTTCCCTAAAATATGCCACTAAATTTTAAATGGATTTGCAACTCATCCTTACATTGCTGAATTGCTTTATGGACAGGCTTTGTTTTCAAGTTTTGTTTTCCTTTTCTTTTAATTATTTTTCTTTAGTTTTTTAAAATTTCATATATGAATACTATATTTGTTTCAATCCCTTCACTCATTCTTCAAGCTTCCCCAAGCCCTCATATATGTGTGTGTGTGTACATATATATATATAGAGAGAGACATATATATTCACTATATATCTGTGTAATATATGTGTGTACATGTGTATGTATTGTATCTGTACATATGTATATGGGTGTGTGTGCCCACCAGTGTGTATACAAACTGAACCCAAGTCCATTTAGTGCTCTTCTACAAGCGCTTAGGTGTGACCACTTAGAATTAGACACCTGTCAGGGGCTTAGCCCCAGGGAAAATTGACTCTCCATCTCTCAGCAATCATTCACTGCCTGTAGCTTTTCATTCAGGAATGGGACCTTGTAAAATCCCACCTATCCAAGCTTGTTTCATTGACTGGTGTGGTCGCTCCATAAAAGTCTTGCTTATTTAGTGATATTGCATTGGTTTTAGGAGTACAGCATTTCTCTCAGGTCTAGACCACACTATCTCATGCCTGGTCTCTGACTTTTACAATCTTTCTGCCCCTGTTTCATGATTTTCTCTGAGACTTGCATGTACAAGTTGTACTGGAGATGCTCCAGCTGGGGCTGGTCTCCCACGGTGCCTTATTCCCTGCATTTTTGAGCAGCTATGGACTTCCACAATTACTTCCCACCGATTGCAGACAATGCACTTCTTTGGTGAAGGGCGAGAGCTATGTTTATCTTTTTTAATGTGAACAACTGTCTATAGTTGTTATACACATCCTTGCCCAGAGGGAAGGGAGAAAGTCAACTCTTAATCATGTAACAGACACTCAATACAAGTACTTTGCTTGAAAATTTCCTTCAACAGTAGTTAAATATGTGACCCAAAAAAGTAAAGCCATGTAGTCCTTTCCACAAAAGAAATTTCTGTGGATCTAAAATGGAACAGCATCACAAATATTGAGAAATATATATCTTTGGGTGTGGTTTTCATATTCACCAGTTGAAATTCAATCTGAGCCTGAGCCCTCCCTTTGGGTGCCCACCACCCCTCTGAGAAAGATGTGCATTCACTGTGTGGGATGGAGGACAGTCTTGTGCTCTGTGATTTGTGAGCTGGCTGAGTCTCCTATTCCTTATATGATCCTCTGAGTTTTCAGAGGGAATTCAGACTTCCTTGACTAACAGTGAGACTTGAGAAGACGCTATCATTTGGGTGCCAACTTTTAATACTGTCTTTCCATATGGTAAAATTTTACATGCTTAATGGATTCCAAAGACTTCTCTCTCTCTTTTTCTTCTTGAGTAGTTTCTCTCAGGGCAAGACCAATGGAAAAAAAATGAAGAAAATTTAATCTAAAATGACTACGAGGAGCAGATGAGCGCAATTCAGTGATAACCGGATTTTTTGGTGGCCCTGAGAGTATTTTGTGGAGAAAAGAACAGTCAGAGGTTTAATTTTGTCGAAAACACACTTACTCAACTTATGGATAGCTTAGATTTAGAAAATGTAGTTATCCCATAATCTATTCGCTTCAGCTTCCAAACGCTGCCACTTAACACGTAGCAAATGTCTGGGAAAGCTCTGTTGAAAAGGTTCCTATTGTAACCTTCAGTTCGAAAACATAAAGCTGCACCGTAGGCTTCATTTTCCTTTCAAGTCTGTCTCTTTTCTGAAACACAATATCCTATTATATTAAATTATACATCAAAGCCCAATAATTCTGGGAGTATTGTAGAACACGCAGTAATGTGTTTCAAAACAATCCATAAAATAAACATTTCCAGTTATGATCACAAGCCTTAATTAAGTATTGTGATTATGTATTTTAATTTGAATTTACCGGGTACTATTCTAATGGGCACCAATTCATTTAAAACTTTTGAAAAGTTGTGACATGAAAAACTTCAAATATTTTTCCATTTCTTTTCAGCATGGAAGCTTTTACAGTGTGGTTCTTTGGAGCAATTTTCTGCTCCCTCTCAAATCTTTGTGAGGTTGCAAGTTTATGCCCCAGGAAATAATAATCATTTAGATTGGTGGGGATGTCCTTACATCAACAGTGTTTGTTTGTTTGTTTGTTTGTTTGAGGGTCTGGATAGAAGCAGGGAACAGTCACTGATCACGGAGGAAAGCCACGTTCTGTTAAGAGTTGTGCTTTTTAAGCATAGGAGGCTGTTAAGAACCAGAATGCCCAGCTGGTACTTGCTGAACATTTTGAGAGTGAGTCTCTGTGGTTTCTGTAACTTTAGGAGATGTGGCTGGATTACCACACAGCCTTTGTCCTTCTAGTCAGTTGAATTCACCATTCAAGAGTCCTACAGATGAAAACTCCCAATCTAGGCTTGCTACACAGATTTCTTCTCCTCCTATGTTAAAACAACAGTGTAAATAAATAAATAAACAAACAAATCAAGATAACAGAGTCCTAATTCTGGCAAAATCAGTTTCCCAAGGGTGCTTTTCATGTGGGTAGCATTTGACAGTAAAATGCAGACAGTCTGGCATATTTCTGGCCTTCTAGTCCTTTGGGCAAATCATTTTGGCCCTTACTGTTGTATGTGTGCTTATGAAATAGAAGCATGTTTTTTGCCAATATTAAAATTAGTGAAGAAGGCCCAGAAAAAAAAAATCCCTACCAAAAGTATTCATCTAAGAAAAAGATTTCGTGAGCTTTGTGAACAGGCCTCCAGAGAGGCTCAAGTGGGAGGGGCAGTGGACAAGGTCTGAATGACTGTCTCCATGCTTATCAATGAATGGACTTGAAGGTCCTAACCATTCTTGCCTAGTCTTCCTTACTGTTCCTGCTTTGTCAACATTTTAGGAGACTCCAAAGACAGAATTCACAGAAGTGGACCTGAGCTATGAGAAGTGTCAAAGGTAATCTCTCTAGACTCCTGTATGGTGCCAAGGTCTTCTTTCTCACCTACGTACAGCTCCTAAGTTCCTACAGCAATGCCATCATGGGAATGGCTCCAGAAAAATGTTCTTAGGACTCTCTATGGTGTTGTCAAAGGTCCATCCCAGGCTAGCACATTTTACATTCCAAAAGGCTGAAAGGAGGGATATTTGTGTACCTTGGAATGGGAGAGAAGGGACTTCACAGGTCTGCCCTACAGCTTGTCACCGAGAATCTCAGCTAACAGCTATCCCCAATGTCTTTATTTCTGTCTGGTCTCTAGCCTGAACGCTTGCTCAAATCAAGGTTTCAGAGTTTTTCAAAAAAGAATCAAATGGGAAATGATATTATTAATTAAATTCCAATGCAAATCCATGAAG
>NC_022021.1:57056070-57065700 GCF_000317375.1 Microtus ochrogaster
AAGAGAAATAAAAAATAAATACGGAGAATTTTAAAAAACTTTGAAAGGGGCACAAATTCACCTGTGTGACATGAAAATATCTACTAGGTCAGTGCTCAAAGATAAAGATGACAATACAGTGCTTTATGCAGAGCAAACCAATTCTTACTCCACACCACTGTGATGTCACAGTTTGGCTGGACTGAGTTTTGGTCATGGCATCGCTTGGATAGCACCAGGAAAATCACATTTCTGGAAATGAAATGATGGTGGTGAAAAATCCTATGTCTCATCCCTAGCGTATGATAAAGAAATTTAGACTTTGGCTTTCTCTCCTCTGCATGCGCTGAGCAAGCCCCGCACTCTGAATTAAAGCACTTTCAAAGTCAAAGAAGGTCAGCCTCACTATTTCCAACATTTTTCTCATGGATATGAATGACATTTTCATTTAATTTAATGAGAAAAAATGCCAAATCTTGTATTAAAACTTTTCAGCACTCAAATTAACAAGCTATCTCAGTAGGCAACTCACGATTTTAGATAAGAAAATCGCAAGCATCTCACAAAGCTTACAAGGCTCACATGGGTGGTTTTTCAGGCTGGTGACCGAGTACCAAGCATCATAGTAAGCCACACACTCATAAAGAAGCTTCCAACCAGGTTTAAGGTAACAGAACGAAGAAGCTATTTGTTCATTTAAATATGATTTAAGATTTAAGGTACTTTTCTTTTCATTTAGGTCTTACCATGCACAAGTGCACATAGGAAACAAGGGGGTGGAAGCGATAGAGGGGCAAGACTGGAGCCCTTCTGAGTAAACACTGGGACACCACGGTTATTTACCTTAGACACAAAGCGACTGTCTTCATGTATTGGAGTGAAGATGGGTGACTAATAGGTTCCTCTTCTTCCGGGCCTGAGAAAGACGAACTAGGGAAGAAAGAGGGTTAGCTCTGAGAAAGAAATGTCAGTCATGAATGCTGCTACGTAGCAGGAAGATGTGGGCTGTCCAGTACCAAGGAAGTGCACTTCAGGAAGGAAGCCTGCCTTCCTTCTGCGGGTTTATCGTAGGAAGCCAGAGGTTTGTCTTGAGCTCATTTCCCAACTGCATCCATCCTTGGGAGATACTGCTCTCTTTCTCATGGGCAATGTTCCCTACCAGGGCCCCCTCCCCCCACCTCTTAAGACCTCCTTACAAAGCTACTTAGTGTAATTTGTGCAGCAGAGAATGATTAAAATTTCATTAGTCAATGTCTGGTCTTAATAATCTCCCCTCTCTGAAATAGGTGGCCAAATAAAAATAAGGACCAGGGATAAGTCAGAATCAAATTGCTCCCCTTGGAATGATATTTAATAAATGCAGCCATTCATCTGGAATACATAGAGTGAGCTTTTGATTTCTGCTTTGAGAATTCAGTTGTTACTAGGAAACTATCTCATCTCCCGAACAAATCTTACACGGGTAGACAATTTCAAAGGACATGGGATTCAAGAAAGGAATATTCAAAACAAAAATCTAGTAGCAGTTTGATTCTAACTGTCATCATCAGGACTACACACAGTTCTCTGGGATTCTGGGAGACAGCATCATGCGACAGTGCCCCCTCTCACTCCTGTCATGGCAATCTCCATGTTGACACTGAGCAGACGACCTTTGGAAGGTTATTGTATCAGAAAACTTCCCCTTATGCCTCCAAAGAACAACAAGTCTTAAAGAAACAGAGTCACTGAGTTCTTGTACTCCAGTCCATTTATGTTTGGCACTCCACCATTTTATTAACTATCCTAGAACTGACTGTTGGTTAGCAACAGGTTTTGCTTGCTGTATTTAGTTTGGTTTAGTGTGGTTGGTAGTGGTGGTAGGGGATGTGATTAACTATTCAGAATATCAATCACTCTAAAGATGCCACTGAGTCCTTAAATGGAAAATTATCTGGTTGACCAGAGAAAAACAATTTTGGAATCATTGTATCCTTTTCTGTGCCTCCCCTCCCTGAACTGATAATACAACCTTGGATCCAGATTCAGGAGGTGCCTGTTCTGAGCTAAAATAAGAGTTTCATGTAAAATAAAATAAAGTAAAAGACAAAGGCAGCTGCCCTTCTGAGGGCAAGGTGAGGCCTGGCTCCATGAGGACAGCCACAAGCATCGTGAGTCTGGAAACAGAGTTTGGCCTGACTTGAGGCTTTGTTGCGCAGAATCTGAGGCCCTTAAGTATAATAAGAGCAATGGCATGGAAACAAAGACAAAGCTCAGAGCGGTGAAGATGACAGCCTTGACAGTAAGCCCTTGGCGTTGTAGAGTTCATGATTCACACTCTCAAGATCTTTTGTTCAGAAAGACAAACAATTAATGTCTAAAAATTTCAAATTTATTCAAGAGTTGAGAAAATTATATAATGAATGTCTTTGGAAAAGTGATGAAGCTTCTATGGCTCCCCATTCATTACCAGGCTTGCAGAGATGATTTTTGTTTACAAACTCTCTCTGGCTTCTGAAGCAAACCAAACGATTTCATAAAGCACTTTTTCAGCATAGAACTCCAAAATTAAGATTTTTAAGCTAAAATAATATTAATATGAAGAAAGATGGCTTAGCAGTTAAGAATACTTGCTGCTCTTGCAGAAGATCTAGGTTAGGTCCCTAGAACCCACATGACAGCGCTCAAGTACCTATAATTCCAGTCCTAGGGGATTTAACACCCTCTTCTGACCTCCCCGGGCACCAGGCACACATGTGGTATACATATATGTACAAGCAGGTAAAACACTTAAACACATGAAATAAAAATAAATAAATCTTTGAAAAATGTAAACATCTAAAATCACATTTTAACATTGATTAAAGGAGAAATTTTTGAGGTAAGAGAAATTGAGACTGCAGAAAATTCCCCAGCAAGCACTGACTGACCAAACTGACCATCCGTGTGACCTTCTGACCCTGTGGATGGACTCTGGGAGTGAGCACGAGCTAGAAGACACAGATGTTTCATTTAGGTACCTTGTTCTGAGGGTGTGTTAACAATAAGAGAATGAATTTATATTTAGTCAGTAAAATAACATTTCTTGGCCTTCTATTTTGATACAAAGGAAAAGCCATTTCAGTTTTTACATTAGTAAGGCTCTTTTTGTATTGCTCTCAAAAAGACTATTTTGTTGCATCCTTTGTAACGATCATGGCTTCTGTTGATAATCATACTTCTTCGCATCAAACCAATCTTCTCTAATAAGGAAATTGTAAGATTCTTAGAAGAGCGGCCCCACAAAACCACTGGGCTATGCACATGTTATGGCTTCTGTCCGCTTGGTAAGGATTCAATAAACATCAAACCCAAAACAAACTGCCCAGGTCTATTTATTTTGAGTTATGTGCTCAAGCAACATTAATTTATTTCTTTTCTAATCTGGTACTGAGCATTCATAATAAAAGTGCCTGTTAGTGAGTTTCCATGGGCCTCTCCCCTTGGCCTGCAGAGTGTATCGTGGGGTCTTTTCTATCCGTGTGCACTCCTGGTGTCTCCCCCTAAGAATAGAAGACTGCTGGCTTAGGGCCTTACCTTTATTACTCCATGTAACCCCAGTCGCTTCTGTATTGGTTATTTGTCCTGTCGCTGCAACAGAACACCGGACCAAAGTATTTCATTTGTAGATACAGATTATCACGGCGGGACAGGGAAGTCACAGAGGCAGGACAGGTCACATTGGAACACCACCACCCCCCATCCCCTGCAAACAGAGTGATGAGTGCGCATGCTCAGCTCCCTAGCTCCTTGTTTTTCTTCAGTTCTCCAGCCCATGGAATGGCACTGCTTAGATAGCCTTGGTCTTCTCCTCTCAGTTACCATCGTCTAGACAATCCCTTACGAGTGTGCCCAGATCTTTGCTCCCATGATGACTATAAATCCATCAAGTTGGTGGTCAGTATTAACAATCACAATGTACTTAATCTTGATTAGCCTATCTCCAGATGCAGTCACTTCGAATGTGTAGATTTGGGGGGGAAACACAATTCATTCTGTATCCTCAACTAACTCCAAAGCCCTCGGGGGAACAATTTGTCATTGTCCCTCTACAATGAAAACATAACATCCAATCTTTTAATTATCTCTGTTGCTATAATTCCAGCCTCCAGTTGTATTTTAAATGCTTTCATTTTTCAAAGGTTTGAGGTTATACTTAAGCACATTATAATGTATTGCATCAATATAATTGTTTGTTAAACGTTTTTTTATCCTTAAGAATTGAGAACTGTTTTCATTCTCTGAGGGATCATGAATTATCACTTGCTTCTACCTCTTTGGTCCTACCCACCGGGCCACTGGGAGTCAATCATCATGTTATCTAGTAGGCTGCCACCAGAGCCTTCCTGACCAAGGTTTTAGCAGTTATGTAAGGCAGCACCGACGTTAGAGCTAGAAAAAGTCAGAGCTTCCATTGCTCACAAGCTCCACGTGTCCTACACTGTGAGATCTTTCCAGCCTTTTCAGCCTCCCAGGAAGTGGATAGGAAAATGATATGTATCTCATGAGTGAGGAAACTAAGGCTCCGTGAATTTGTTGGTTACCTCCAAACTCTACTAAATTGTCGTAGGAAACTGTCCCATCCCCAAGCTTTCCTTAAAGCATAGAAGAGCTACGGAAGCAAGAAGAACCCTGGCTTAGGGGGTGGGACAATCTTAGATGAGATGGCCATAACTCTGGCTCTGTTTTTAGAGTCAGACGGAGCAAAGATCAACAGATCGCAGTCTATAAAATTGCTGGTATGGGCCATCATCTACGTCACACATGGCTTCCGCCCTGTTTGTCCTGCTCCTCGGTCATTTTTATGAGGTGTTCCTTCCCCCTCCTTTTGAATAGCAAGCCTATGTTTTTTTTTTTCCTGTACACAGACTGATTTGTTTTTTAAAAATTCTGTGTGATCCAACAAAAGGATTAGCCTAAGTCAGACTATTCTGAACAATTAATTTTCTCATACAGTCCCATGCCTAATTCATAATGGAAGCAAACCAACTTCAAACCGGCCTGCTCATGGTTAACTTTCTTCCTTACCAGTCTCATTCTCCAACAATTTAAAGAGTTGCACTGCACTTACTCACGGGATAGTGACTCTCACTCACCTGTGGCTTTGCTGATGTCCTCTAGTATACTTCCAGCCAGAAATGACACACAGAATAACCCAGCAATACAGAATGGGTTTTAAAGAATACACTATTCTGAGTACAATAAAGCCTTATACCATCCCATGTGATCTTACACTATGGATCTTCCCCTTATGTAGGGATCCAGCCTGTATATGCTACCTGTCTCTCACCCCTTTAATAGCCATCTCTGTTACGGCTGCTTTCACACTTCAGTCCATGGTACTTTACTACATTTCCATGGTAACCGACATTCCATCACCATCCCTGTGTTATCCACTCCACTTCAACTCATCAGGTACTCATCATCTGAAGTTGAGTCTGAGTATCGTTGGATATTTTGATAGACAGTGATCATATTAATGTAGTTTTGATTATACTTACTGGTTTCTATTGTTCTATCCTGTTATTAGCTATTGTTAACCTCTTATAGAGTTTAGTTTATAAATTAAACTGTATCACCGATAAGCATGTGCAAGGAAAAGTGTAAATGAACCTTGGTACTATGAATTTTAGGCACTGAATTCTCTAGATGTGAGTGTGACTACTATATGCAAGAGAATATTGCCCACTTAACACCTTGTTACTAGATTTTACCTTTGTTTCATTTTAAATTGAGTCAAGAACTCAGGTCCTTAGTCAATTAATCTAACTCTTACGAGATAAAACAAAGACTTTTGCCAGAGTTCAACACTGACATGCTATGTGTCTGTTGTTTTCCCATGAAGATACTGTGAGGGTAACAATAATAGTTTTTTAATTTTGTGATTCCACTTTAATTCTTATAATTCCAGGTGGAATTGTGTTGGTATTGATTTACACAGCTCTTCAAACCCCTTTTTAGACTTCACTGTGGGGAAATAATGAAGAGTCAGAAAACACAATTCTTATAGAAAGGGGTTTCTGCTTTGTTTATTTTAAGGATGTTACAGATGCTTAGATTTGCAGGGATAGAATATACTTACATTTGAGTTGATGGATTTGACTAAAAGATTCTTTCCCTCAGTAAAATACTTGCCACTGAGGTTACAAGTAAAACACATCCATTCTGGAACAGCCTATAGAACGGGGCAGAGACCCATATCTAGACTTATCTAATTTGCTGCTGGTATTGAAAAAATGTTTCTGATATCATCAAACCATAAACAATAAATTAGACAAGACCAATATGAATCCCATCCAACCTGCTTGCTTCAGTCAGTTCTCTTTATCCCTAGAGACTAAAAGAAGGAAAGGTAAAAGACAGAGATAATGAAATAGCAGAAGAAAATTTTAGGCCAGAGTCAAATAATCAGCACAATCTTTAGTAACATAGGCAAACAGATATTCAAAATGCTGAGAGAGAATAGTGAATCATTTGGTAAACATCTCTCTCCTCCTGTAAAGCCCTCTTGCAACACCACAGCAGGAAGTTTTGAGTTAATACCGGAGCTCCGAGCACGCACGAGCTCGTCATCTCCTTGGTGAGCACTGTTGTGATAAAGCAGAAACAGTTCCTTGAGAGAGCTAAGATGTAATCAGAAAAGCATTTTCTATGGCTCATACTTCATGATCCTACTTAATGCGAAAAGACCAAAGCAAAGAATTTGCTAGAAAAACAGCTTCCTCCTTAATCACTCCCACCAATGATAGTCTTCATACCTGTGGCTACGTTGTTTTTTCTACCATGTAACGTTTCTGTTGGTGACATCTGAAAGCTGGAAGTTAGGTTAGTCTTATGACAATGCTCAGGAATACATTTGGTATTTTAACCAACATTTGGAATGACATTGTGTTTAAAGAAGACGCCATGAGCTGGACCAAATCATAACTTTCCATGCCTAAGTTTCATATTTGTAGTTTTTGGTTCTTTACTTGGATGAAGTTGTGCTTCATCTTAAGGTTTTCGGCCTGAATTGCAGCATCACTACATTAGGTCTAAGGAAGCACCCTAGCCTAGTGTAATAACGACCACAGGTTCTCATATTTATCCTCCTTCTTTGAGACAGTTTTGTCTTTTTCACCAAGGCACCAGAAGCTGCACGACGTCAAGTTCTTAGCTTAATGGTATTGTCAGAAGCCCAAGGGGAAGTGAGAAAACTGGGGCTAATACAGCAGCTTTTCCTAATGGGAGGGGGGAAACATTGATTACTCTCTAAATTGACATTTAAAAGTTTCTATTTGTGAAATAGAAACTTACATATATTTTGCTTTGCAAAAGCCAAATGCAGATAGTCTACGGGCTACTGTCATGAACATGGCCCATTAGAGTCGTCCCCTGTCAGCCTTGGTGTCCCTGCCTCTTTTAGTCACCAGATGTATGCTCTCATTTGAGAGATGTTTCTGCAGGCAAGACAGGACTCTGCTGCTGAGGCAGATTCAGGGAACTCACAATAGCGTTCCATGGTCCCTTCCTTGATAAGGAGCAGGATAGAGCCCCTCCGAATCAGTCACAGCTCAGCCCAGCCCACAGATTCCTTTCACATACATTTCAGGCAGCAGCCACTCCAGAATCCCAGGGACCTCCCTTCCTACAGCAGAAAAGAGGGGAGGGGTGAATTATAGCCGCTGCAGCTGCTCTTGGACTATAACTGTTACTCATTGTTTCCTTTCCCACGACGGCATTTCAATAGCGTGTCCTACATTCTCACTGCCGCTGTCTTTACTTCTGACTATCCTGCGTGGTCTGTCCATTATGCTCAGAAATGGACAAGGAAATGCTAAGAGAATTCAAGGAGATCACATGAGTACCGAGTATTTCCCTTGAGCCCTAGTGTGTGTGTGTGTGTGTGTGTGTGTGTGTGTGTGTGTGTAAGAGAGAGAATGTATGTGAGTGCTGTATATGTATGTATTCATATATGTGTGTGTGTGTGTGTGCGTGTGTGTGTGTATACATATCCATCCATATAAACATATATATATATAATACACAAATGTATATATACATATATGTGTGTGTGTTTATAAAGCGATTTGAAGGACAGGGAATATATATATATATATATATTCATCCCTCCAGGCCTTCTTCAGCTGGCCAGACCACCTGCCATAGTCTATGAATTCACATGAATACTAATTATTTCAGGTCATGTCTCCTTCCTGTCCTTGGGAAAGAATATTTTTCTACTACTGACTTTTGGAACTGTCTCTCAGTGAAGCTGCAATCAATCCAGAGCCCACCCATCTCAACACTAACTCATGTCTGCCTTTCTTCATCAGTTTGTCCACTGAAATGGACTATTTCTGGCTCACTGTTGTGGCACTGTCAATTGTCCCTGGCTCTGTTCCACCTTACCTGGTGGCCTTACAGAACCCCAGTCATGATGAGCACTTCTTTGTTATGGTCACTCGGAGTCCACGCTCAGTAGAGTTCTGACATCTGTACAACTGGGATAAGTCAGAACCTGTTTTCGAGAGGTGAACTCTAGGAGCTGAAGGAACAGGAAATAAAGTATTTGTTGTGAAATAAAATAGTAGCACTGTACATAATTTGTAAATACCCTTACTAGAGAAATCCATGGCCCACCATGAGACACACGCTTTAGACTGAGCCCTCCCAAGCAATGAGAAAGCCAGCTTGTTTGTATGGCATTAATTCCAGCTTGCCGTGAAGGCAACAAAGGGATGTGGAGGAGGTTCCTACACAGAAAAAGAGATTAGAGCCAGGTGAGTGCACACGGAATGAACATGGTACCGATGCCACCTAGAATAGTTCTTCCTATACAACACCTTTGAGAGAGCTGGTTGGCTCTTCTTTCAAGAGGTAATTGTTCTATTTCTTTGAGTTGTGACCCCTGTTATTATCCTTTACCTCACGGAGTGGATGGCTTTCTTGCTCTGAAGCTTATATCTAGTTAAGAGACAGTTTAACGATTTTTTTTCATATTGGTTGCTGGGGACTTCTGGATATGAATCTCATACAAAATTTTCCTAACCCCACACAATGCCTGCAAAATCCCGAGAAGAAATCTGCCCCTCCCCACCAAGGGAAGCAATGCTGCAGGTTTAGTGAAGAAAGTTCACTGCATATACAAGCAGGACTAGAGAGAGACACAGCGTGATAAAAGTGTGAGCAGTCCGCCTGTCAGTGTTACCCTCACTCCTGAGGACGGAACGTGCGAATTTAGAACTCTCGCAGTCCTATTGCGGGACTCCAGAAGCCATAATGAGTTTTGACTGTGACAGCTCTGTTGCTCATAGCCACCATCCTCAGCAAATAGGTTCTTTCACCAGTAGAAAGAACTGCTTTATTAATTAATTGAGCAGACACTGATGGCTTAAAATATAAACCCATGGCTCATTTCCAGAGAAAAGAACACTGACTCTTAGTGCAGGGTCATTGACAAAAGACACTAGCAACTGTTCTTCTACTTTGATTTTGAGCAGGATGGTGGCATTGGAGCCTTTGTAGGTTAAGCATGGTGGACGGTGGTATTGGAGCCTCTGTAGGTTAAGCATAGTACACTAATTGTATGCTGTGTTATTCTGGCTTTTATGTTCAATCATCAGAAGTAGAGATGTTGGTTAACGTCTTTAA
>NC_022021.1:57065924-57069567 GCF_000317375.1 Microtus ochrogaster
GTGGATCTCTGTGAGTTCGAGACCAGCCTGGTCTACAGAGCTAGTTCCAGGACAGGCTCCAAAGCCACAGAGAAACCCTGTCTCGAAAAAATAAATCATCCAATGCCAAGAATAATTCAGGCTTATCAAATGCTTTGAAAATCTCACCATCTTTGGAGCAAAGCATAGCCAGCTCTTGTCTGGAAGTCTCCTTCCCGGGATGGGCAGGCCTGCCTTCTAGTAGGAAGTCATGCAATAATAGACTGCATCTGCCTGTCGCCAGGCCAGGATTCATTCTGTATGAGCTCTCACAAATTCGGTGCTTTCAAATTAAGAAGTATTTACATTATGCATGCCAGGCATGGAAGTATTGTCGGAAACCACTCCTCAAAGGATTCCCAGGGTATCCTTTTATATTTCATAAGTTCTTAAAGTAAACAGGGAAAATAATAGTAGAGCATCAAAAGGAAGAAGTAATGTAATTATTAGAAGAAAGTGTGTGTGTGTGTTTGTGTGTGTGTGTGTGTGCATGTATGTACATGGGTATGCTGGATATTGAATGCACATGCTAGGCAAGTATTCTACCACTGAAATACACCCTTAGCCTAGTGACAAATTTAGATACAATGCATATTTTCCCCGCCAATAAAAGAAATGTCAATTATTATAGAAGATAATATATAAAGTTGTATATACTTAAAGGTATCCTTGTGTACAAAAATGTTTCACACAAAAAATTGACAAACTAAAATCATTTATTCTGCCACATAGTATATTAGTATGCTCTGCTATCATATCAAATCACTACAATGTCATGCTAGAAAACAGTATGAATTACAATTTAAAGGTTAGAGATGGGTCTCACTATGTGAAAACTAAGATTTTTGGTAGAAATATTTTTCTCTCCTTTCTCTTCCTTTTTTATTTTCTGGAGATTGTAGAGCAAGTTCCTTTGCCTTGTCTTTTCCAGCTCCCAGTTGTGACTATGATTCTTAGTTGTTGGCCCTTTCTCTCTTCTTCAAAGACAACAGCATAGCATCTTCTATTCTTCCTGTCTAGCCTCCCCGACTACATTTTATAATGACTCCTATGGTTACTGTGGATGCCCACAGAAAATTCCAGATAACTGTCTTGTTTCAAAATAAATTAATTTAGCTATACCTGAAAAGTCCTGGTTGCATTGAATATAACTCATCCAAAGGTTCCAAGAGCTAGAGTGTGGCCAACTCTTGGGATCATTATGTATGCCACAGAGATGTTATAAAGAAAGGGGAAATAATTTACTATGTTTTAATTACATTTATTTAGTTATTGTGTATATGTGTGTGTCTGTTCATGGACCAACAAGCACATGGGGATCAAAAGATGATTCTCTCAACTTAGCTCTTCAGACTTGGTGGCAAGTGTCTTTACCCACTGATCCAACTCACAGGCCTCAAGTCAATATTTATTTACTTTTTAAAGATTTATTTCACTTTAATTACTCATATACTGTGTATATGAGTGCAGGTGCCTGTCGAGGTCAGGGGTGTTGGGTTCCCTGGAGCTGAAGTCACTGGCACTTGTAAGCTGCCTGATACGGCCACTGGGAAGAGAACTTGGATCCTCTGCACAAGCAATATGCACTTTGAACTGCTACTCAGACAACAATTAGTCCTACCTTTATGTGGTGGTTTGAATGTAATTGGCCCCCCAGAATCTCACAGGAAGTGGCACTATTAGGAGGTGCGGTGTTGTTAGAGTGGGTATGGCCTTGTGAGAAGACCTGTGTCACTGAGGGAGTGAGCTTTTAGGATTCCTATGCTCAGAATAGAACCCAGTGTCTCAGTTGACTTCCTGTTCCTGCAAGGTGTAGGCCTCTCAGCGGCAGCTAGAGCACCGTATCTGACTGCCTGCTGCCATGCTCCCTACATGATGATGTACTGAACCTCTGAACTGTAAACAAGCCACTCCAAGAAAGTGTTTCCTTATAAGAGTTGCTGTTGTCATGGTATCTCTTCAGAGCAATAGAAACCATAACTAAGACACCTTGCAAAGGAAGGAAACAAAATATTGTTAACAATGATAATTAGTTCAGAGTGTCTAACAGATCACAAGTATTTTGGTCTTTCTTTAAACCTTATAAAATCCACATGAAGTCATCATATCTTCTCACAGGTGAGACTTAATCTCAGTGGCATTAGGAAAATGAAAGATTTAGAAATTTTTGCCTAGGACTGTAGACTAAACTGGGACAGGAATTTAATGCTTCTCTTTTCAAGCCCAGTCCTAGTGTCTTTCCATCATTTAATACATGTATTAGTATGCAATCTGCTAAGCTAACAACAGCAAAGAAACAAATACAACTTGACTTTCTTGGAAGAGAAAGGTTCCTCAGATTTTATCACCAGCATTTACTAGGGAAACTATGCCTGGGCTATTATCTGAGGCAAGGTACCATTATCATTTTCAAATTCTCCCTAATAATCTCCCAGTTGTGTGGAGAGAGAGTAAAGGAGAAGCTATGTTGGACATAGAAGAGATAATGGGCTGTTCTTTGTGGACCTGAAATGTAGGCCATGTCTACAATATGGAATGGGCCACTCGGGAAGTTACAGAAGAGAGGTTTTCCATGTATTCTTTGAAACATATTTAACTTTTGGATCTCAGAGCTTGAATTATTCTTGACTTACCATGCAATTAATGTTTGACCCTTTACACATTCTAATTATTGAAGTAAAGCGCTATAGTGACAGTTAAGTCAACACTATTTTGAAGACATAATTCTGGACAAGCCACCTCTCTATTTAAATTATTTTGATGGGTTTCTGATATTTTAGTTATGTTGGGAATAAAGTTAACCAATAGTTCTCTGAGTTACCTAGAAGGTGCCCAAATACATAAGAATTCCCCATCAATCTCTTCTCACACTCCCTTGAGCCTTATTCTGTTTCTCCACTCTCCCTTGCTCCTACCCACCCAGGGTACAACATATAAGCTACTTCTGCAACCGTCTATGATCTTCTTCTAGTATGGACCCTGCTAATAGATTCATAGCCACCAAATTTCAGCCCAAACATCACTTCATTTCTGCTTGTCAATGCCTTCCCTGTTTTGTTTATTATCAATCACATTTAAACATTCCACTCAAAGGCCACCTCTAGGAAGAAGTCTCCCTTGACCACCACCAGAAAGGTTGGTGACCCTTCCATGTCTTGTCCCTTCTAGCATATCTTGCTTGACCTTAATAGTATGTATTGCAATTCCCCTGAATGAAAGAATTCCCAGTTTTCTTTTGAATGTCTCATTCCCTTTGAATGATCACTCAGAAAAGACAACTCTGTTGAGGTGTTTGACCCATCCATCATTTGCTGATTGTTGAGGATGTGCTTGTAAAGCACTTACTATAACTCCCACCACAGTAAGTAACCAATTGTTAGGTGGACCATCCTATAAAAGAAGCAAAATCAGTGGAAATCATCACATAGTGATCTCTCAATTATTCATTTTGAATAATAACCTTCAAGCATCTACTCTGAACAAAGCCTCATGTTAAGAATGGCATTAGTTGAATCAAAAAAAAAAAAAAGAAAGAAAGGAAAGTAGTTTCACCTCTGAAGAGCTATCAAGAATGAGAAGATGGGTGTTGCAGAGATGGCTTAGTGTGTAAGAGCCCTTGATGCTC
>NC_022021.1:57071375-57089733 GCF_000317375.1 Microtus ochrogaster
GTTCTGTTTACTCCACCCACCTAAGGGTTGGCCTATCAAGGGGCCTAGGCAGTTTCTTTATTAATAAGAAATCACTCCCACATCATTGAATACTCCTTGCAGTTAGAAAACAAAAAGCCATGGAACATATCCCCTGTCACCTTAAATATTTTTGGGTTTTGTGGTAGCTATTCTACTTTCCTATTAGTAGAGTTCCAGATGACTGTGTTCCTGCCCCTTGCATATTAATGAGCTGTAACTATGTCTGATGGGAAAATGTGGAAGAAGAAAAGGAACCTCAGTTCTCCTGGTTCCAGGTCTTGGGGCACCACCAGCTTCTTCTTTGTGTTCACTGTAATACGTGCCCTGGATGAACATTAGATACCATGTGAGATGTCAAGCTACTGAGACTGTAAAGTTGTATGATGCTACAATATGGTATTTTTAAAGACCACATAGGGAAGAAACGGCCATCAACAGGATATTCCAGTCACTATACAATGAGCTCCAGGAGAGGACATAGATATGCAGAAAAAGACAGATTTTCAGAAACACGGACAGGAGCCTTCTACCCACAGAGCCAGCCAGCAGAGGCACAGCTGCCTAGAGAGGATGTGCTGCCTCTGTGGTGACAAGTTATGTTTTCTGGAGCTGGAAATTATGTACATAATTCAGAGAGTGTTGCTTTACATTACTAAATTTGGGGGTGATTTGTACATATTTCCAGGTAACCATCAAGGGCAGTTTTCCAGGAGCTAAGTATAAGATTGTTTTTAAAAGACGTTTTCAATTTTACCTCAGCACTGAAAACACTACAATTACTTCTCTGAGAATCTATATACAAAGCTATCATTTTGGAAGACAACTTACTTGCTTCCAAAATTTTCCATCTTGCAAACACTTTTGTCAGTCCCTTCTCAAATCTATTTTGTAAGCCCAGAAACAGAAAGAGGAAGAAGAAAGGTGGAAGGGAGGGAGGGAGGGAAGGAGGGAGGGAAGAGAGAGGATGGAAGGAAAGCAAATGGGAAGAAGGAAAAAATATGCTTGGTATTCCATAATCGTGTCTGCACTCAAGTTCGATTAATGCAATTATTTCCATAATGTCTAGACTGAGCTGTACATAGCTTTTCCCCCAAAACCAATCATAACAAAGGTGCATCATGAAATTATTAAAGGAGAAGTGGCAGGCGCTCTGTAGGCAATTCATCAGGAAGAGGTGGGGAAACCTTTGATTCATTTTCTTGACTCCTGGTTTTTTCCAAGATTTAGTTCCTAAGAGTGACACTTCTTAGAAATACCCTGCCCTTTTTTTAGCTCAACAGGAACCTACTAATGTCTCTGAAACATGAGTTTAGGATTTTTGTTTTATTTGTAGAAAAACGTAAATATAATGCTCACTGGACAAAGGCAGTTTGTACACAGTGGGTTCTGAATCACATACAATTTCTCAGCCCTAATAGCAGACAGTGAAGCATGTTCACTTTGTGCATTTGTTTTGCTTCTACTCTTAAGAAAGAGCTACAAATACTTCCTAAATAGCTGTCTCTTCTAGGAAGACACATACAAGATGAAATCCCATGTAAGCTTCAAGATTCTGATTCAAACTTTACAAAATGTTTCCAATAAAGCACAATAAATCCAACTCTCATCTATTCGTGCTGCCTCCCCCCCAAAGTTAAAGGAAACTCCATTTATTAATACTTGTTGTCTTGACAGTGGAAACAAGCAGAGGCCTGACATGAACACAGTGCTGCTGCTGTGATGAATTAAGCAATAATGTTCAGACAACAAGGGAATGGAGCTATGATAAAGTGGCTTGGCATTATGGAAATGGGCTTTGGGTAATTTTCTTTCTATACTGAATTACCAATCATACCCCAAGCAAAACTAAATAAAGCACTGTGCGATATTTCTGATGTCACCTTTCGTTAGGTGATAAACCAGCCTTCTCTGTCATTATATACTTCCATTGTGCCCACCTGAAACTGAAACTTGGAGGCTACTTCCTCTGGAATTTTCAGGGTCAAGTAAGTGATTTAGATGTTTATACACACAACAATAGCCACAAAAAATAAATACATGAATGTTCTCTTATATCATAGAATCCCCTAAAGAGTCATAAAAAAAAACCTAAGATTTAAAAAAATAATAATAATTAGCTGAGTGTGGTGGTGCATTGTCTTTAAGCCTAGTCCTCTGTGAGTTCAAAGCCAGCCTGGTCTAGGTAGTGAGTTCCAGGACAGCCAGGGTCATGTAAAGAGATCCTATCTCGAAAACTGGAAAAATAAAAACAAAAATTAAAAATATTAGCAGAAGGTGACTGCCAAGACTTAAGTTTTGTGAGTGCGACCCACAGAGCTTGGGAAGAGTCTCAGTGTTTAGTCAACAGCTTCTGGATCTTCTATTATGGCAGAACTTGATGTCTCTATAACAGAAGCTTTTCACACTGGGGTGCCAGCTATAACTGATCACGAGGGAACTGTCCAAATGATTGACCATCCTGCGTCACTAACGTCATACCTCTTTTCTGAAAAAAAAAAAAAAATCTGAGAACAGTGACTTCTTCCAGAATACAGGTTTTTGACAGTAACCTTTGTTATTTTGCTCATAGCTCCTAGTGTTTCTCCTTGTATGTGGGTAGAGTAACTAGCAATGCAAACGGGCCCTTTATTGTGCCTCCTTGTGTGGTTGATAAGACGCAGACACCCTGTGCACGCCGCTTCTCAAAAACATCTGCTGAGGTTCTAGCAGATACTCAGTAGCAGCTGTATTGAGACAGCATACTTCCTATCAAATGTGGGAGTGGCCTTCAGCCAATTATCATTGCAATCATCATATCAGCCAATCTGATAAAGGAAGAAAAAAAGAATAAACATGAATTAGTTCCGGGTTCTCATAGGGAATTCTTAGAGATTTCAATAGAAAATGAAGACCATGCTTGAGATTTTTGGAGGGAGTGGAAGACCATCACAGATTCTCATGTTATAATCCTTGGCTTCTTCTTGCTCTTGAACTGTTTCGCTGTCTTTGTGATGAATATTTTTACTATTGATTCAGTCACATATTTTTGCCTCCAGATTTGAACATCAAGGCTTAAAAAGTAGAAGGTTTAGTTCTAAAAACCAGGCATGGGCAAACCTGAGCATCCTTCCCACGTGGCATCTATTAGCTGTGTAAAGTACTAGCTGCAGACTGTGAAGCATGCCTGCCCTGCAGTCAGGGCCAGATGTTCAGCTCAGCTTTGCTCCCATGTTCTCCCTGTGGAGCTCCTGGAACTATCTAGACCAGTGTCTCTCCTGCTTTTAAATCCTTTTGAAGTAGAAAACAATTAACTTCCTTGTTCTTGCTTCCTCGTGATTTCTTACATAACTACAAAAGATCACAAATGTAGACAATTTATAAACTTAACAAAAAATTAAAAACAGTTAGAAATAATCAAGGCAGAAAGAAAAAAAATAAAATAAAGGCACTTATGATTGCATTAAAAAAAACAAACAAACCAGAATCCTGATTTAGCACTAATGGCAGTGAAATTTAAAATATTCGTTTGGAAAGCAAATTGGTATGAGAAGAAAATGTGTTCATTTATTTACTCGTCCAAAGATTTTACGACTGCTGCTATTGAACAATCACAACGTGAGAAATACTGTTCTAACCATGGAAGTAGTGGACTGGGAGAACGAGATAAATTACACATAACAGGAAGTCTGTATCAACATTTAATGTGGTGGGAATTGAAAATGGATGTTCAGAAGAGCTGAGGGTTAAGACAGGTCCTCTGCTCTTCCTGCCTTAGTCTTTTAGGCTCCTTTCATTCATTAAGTTTTTATCAAACACTTTCTCTGTGTCACTACCTGCTATAGGGATGGAAGATGCGGCAGTTAGCACAGTGGCAAAGGTCTCTGCTCTCACGAGAGTTACATTCTGATCAGAGACAGACAAGAAACAAGATAAATAGTAAGTGCAGGAAGTTGCTAGTAAGTATTAAATAGCAAAAGAGAGAAGAGAAATATGGTTTAAAAACTAGCATCACAGGTGGGTGCTGAACATTGATGTTTGACAGAATACATAAAGGGAGTGGGGGACCAAGCTCCTTCTGGCAGGCCAGTCCTAGTATGTGAGTGGGAAGGCTTTAGGGAGGAAACTTGTCTCAGATAAGTGACATAAATGAGCAGAGAGGAATCTGGGAAGCAAGGAACAGACCCAGGCTATTTTGCTCAAGTAAGATTTCCTCTTTTTTTTTTTTTTTTTTGGTTTTTCGAGACAAGTTTTCTCTGTAGCTTTGGTGCCCGTGCCTGCCTCTGCCTCCCGAGTGCTGGGATTAAAGGCATGCACCACCACCGCCCGGCTTTTAAAGGGATGCCTGGCTATTAGAGGGCTTGAGCAGAGGAATAATGAAAACATGGTAATGTTGTGATCCATTTACCTACTCTGCTACATGCTACCAAAAAAAAAAAAGTAGAAACAGGGAGCCAACCAGGAGGCTCACTTATCCAGAGTGATCCAACAATGTTTCAGCAAGCTGAATAGCATGGCTCAAGTGAAAACCTGTCATATGCAGGTAAACAGTGTTGAAGAAATTGCCAATTGTGTGCCAGGACCCTCATAGTAGGCATTGAACTGTTGTACTTTCATTCAGCTCTGACTTAGTATAACAAAAGAATATAAAAAAATCAAGAAAGGGGAAAGACACGAGTAAGAGATGGAAAAAATGAGATTGGCCTTCCAGTCTCCTTTCTCTAGAGTCAGAAGAAACATGCTTAACCATTTGGAATGGAATTGTGACCACCCGTGTGAACTATAGTCTATGGGGAAGCCCATGAGTGACTCTACTGTCAAGGGTTTATATTGAGAGTTAGACATGTAGGTAGGCACTGCTGTCACACAAATACCAAATTTCCCAGATTGTGTTTAGTACAAATATTGTTGAAATTGGTTAGGTACTGCTAGCCACTAAAAGTGACTCTAGAAATTTAAACTCTTTTTTTGAGTTGCTTTTATTAAACATATATTTCTTACTCCTCTCCTTTGTTCTCCCCTCCCCTTCTACCCTCTCCCATGGTCCCCATGTTCCCAATTTACTCAGCAGATCTTGTATTTTTCTACTTCCCATGTAGATTAGATACATGTGTGTCTCTCCTACAGTCCTCTTTGTTGTCTAGGTTCTCTGGGATTGTGAATTATAGGTTGGGCATCCATTTGCCCACAAATGTCAAGATGTCATTTTTTTCTGCTGTGTAGTACTCCATTGTGTAAATGTGCCACATTTTTCTTATCCATTTTTTGGTTGAGGGACATTTAGGTTGTTTCCAAGTTCTGGTTATGGCAAACAGTGCTGCTATAAATATAGTTGAACACAGGTCCTTGTGTTATGATTGAGCATCCTTTGGGCATGGGTCTTGAGGAAGGTTGTTTCCTCATTTCCTGAGAAAGCTCCATATTGATATCCAAAGGGGCTGTACAAGTTTTCACTTTCACTAGCAATGCAGGAATGTTCCCTTTACCCCACATCCTCTCCAGCTGTCATCAGTGTTTTTGATCTTGGTCATTCTTACAGGTGTAAGATGGAATCTCAGAGTTGTTTTGATTTGCATTTCTCTGATGGCTAAGGATGTTAAGCATTTCCTTGGGTGTCTTTCCCTCATTTTAGATTTCTCTGTTGAGAGTTCTTTGTTTAGGTCTGTACTCCATTTTTTTTTCTTGAATTATTTGTTCTTTTGATGACTAATTCCTTGTGTTCTTTGTTTATTTTGGAGATTGGTCCTCTGTCTAATGTGTGGTTGGTAAAGCAGGGAAGACAGAACTGAATGCTGGAAGATAGAAGGACAGAGTCAGAGAGACGCCATGGATCCACGGGAGACAGACGCTGGGAATTTTACCCGGTGAGCCACTGCCGTGTAGCGATACACAGATTAATAGAAATGGGTTAAATTAAGATGTAAGAATTAGCTAATAATAAACTAGAGCTAATGGGCCAAGAAGTGATTTAATTAATACAGTATGGTTATTTCAGGTATAAGCTAGCCAGGTGGCCAGGAACTAGGCATCAGGAAGAACAAGTGGCCCACTCCTTGTAACAGATGGTGAAGATCTTTTCCCATTCTGTACACTGCTGTTTTGTCTTGGTGAATGCGTCCTTTGTTTTACAGAAGCTTTTCAGTTTCAGGGGGTCCCATTTTTTTAATTGGTTCTCTCAGTGTCTGTGCTACTGGGCTTATATTTAGGAAGTGGTCTGTGCAAATGCATTCAAATGTACTGCCCACTTAATCTTCTATGAGGTTCAGTTGGTTGGCTTTATGTAGAGCTCTTTGATCCATTTGTACTTGAGTTTTGTGTATGATGATAGATATAGATCTATTTTTATTTTTCTACATGTTGATATCCAGTTATGCCAGTGCCATTTCTTGAATATTCTTTTTTTTATTTTATATTTTTTTGCTTCTTTGTAAAAAAAAAATCAAGCGTTCGTTAGTGTATGGGTTGATATCTGGGTCTTCAATTCAGTTACATTGGTCATCCAGTATGTTTTTATGCCAATACCAGCCTGTTTTCAGTACTGTTGCTTTGTATTAGAGTTTGAAGTTATGGATTGTGATGCCTCCAGAAGTTCCTTTATTGTACAGGATTGTTTTGGCTATCCTGGGCTTTCTATTTTTCCATATGAAGTTGAATATTGTTCTTTCAATGTTTTTGAAAAATTTTGCTGAGATTTTGCTGGGTATTGCATTGATAGAAATTCAAACTCTTGACACCAGCCAAGGACCAGCAATATGGGCAGCCTTTCCACAAATAACATGCTCAGACTTGTTGCAGTAGCTGTTTTTGGTACAGATGGGATATGGGGATAAAACAAAGAGCTGCTCAGAAAGAGGACTAGGAGATGTTTGCCTGTCTAGGCATTGAAAGAACATGCATAAGAAGACAACCAGAAGAGCAGAAATTGGTGTTATCACCTCCTTTACACATATGTGTGCAGCAAAACACACAAGGGATCACATGATGATTCCAACAGGCTTGCTCCCTTGTGTTGTCTAGTTTGTTCTTGATTTAACAAGAGAGTTGGATAGCATGGAAGCAGGTGTCAACTTTTGTTGCCTTGCCTACCAGGAGCAGGTCAGCCCAGATGTGGTGGACAACATCATATGGAAATACCATGAAGTAGCATGACCCTTCTACACCATGCAAGAAAGCCACTATGTGAAAAGTACATCACACATTGCATGACTATATTGGTAGTGAATAGAGGGAGGATTTGTAGGGAGTTGTTTACTTCCTGTTGTTCCCATTCTCTCAACTGTTGATTAACTTTCTACTCATTGCAAAGACTGGCCTCACTTTGCTTACTCATTCTATGTATATTCATTGAGCATTTACTAATGCCAACGATGTGCTACACAGCAGGATTAAAGTTCCCATTTTCCTTCAGCTCATAAATTTACCTTTCCGCTTTCTCTCAAATGTGGATCATTGTAGGTTTCTCTCCCAGATTTTCAATCTCTCCTAGTTCATTCTTCAATCTAAAGTCAAATTATATTTCTTAAACACTGGCTCTAAGATTATTTCTAATCCTCAAAAATATTAATATTTTCCTGTTTCAGATCAGATACTAGCACTGAAAGCCCTTAGCACACACAAATGCCTGTGCACACGCACGCGATGCATATACATGCACACACGTGCACACAGACACACACACTTCCATAATGAGCATGCTAATTTCTATCATTATCTCATCTTGTCTCACCTGATTGTGTTTTTTTGGTGAGACACTCATTTCCTATTATGTTGTCTTTGAATGCCCTTCTCTTTTCAGCTATCTAAAATGTGTAGGATACAGGCCTTCTTATCTAAGGATAGAAACCTTTAAATAATATATTTATATTTTAAATTATAATATAATTACATTATTTTCTTCCTTCCCTTTCCTCCATCCCACCCTTCCATGTACTCCCTTTTTTCTTCCTCTGAAATTCATAACATCTTTTTCTTTTATTGCTATTATTACATAGATGTATACATATACATGTATAGATGTTACATATATGTCCACATGTGTATATATATACGTGTATATTAAAAATAGCAAAGTCAAGATATAGAGAGTGTCCTCATAGAATGGACGGATACACTTCTCAATTCACCCAGGACCTAATCTTTGAGCTTTATGAACTATAGGAACTCAACATAGTATGTATCCATAGGCACCTGCTGATTTCTCTTATTCATGCCTACATGTAAATAATTTCAGGGTTGACCACCTGGGACTGAATAACCAACCAGGAGACTCGACCCTGGAAATGACTAATTCTCCCTCTCTCAGCAGTCCTTCGTTGTTTGTAGTCACAAAAGACTAATGATTGGGCCCCATGAGATTTCCCCTGTACACAGATATTTCTCCTATCTGCTTTCCTTTGCTTTCTCTCACATTTCCACCAATTTATCCCGACCTTTACTTTCCATCTCTCATATCTAAAAAACAACTTTTACTACCCACAGGCAGAGCAAATAGAATGAGTGGAGGGAGTGATGGGCTCTTATCTGCCTATTTTTCCATCTTTTCTCTACTTTTTATGTTCAACATAAGATCGTGTTTATCCTATTCTGGCCTAGAGCTCACTACATCTTCCAGGATGACCTTAGGGTCTCTAAATTTCTGATCCTCCCTACTTTGCCTTCCAATTACAAGGATTACAGGCTTGGGCCCTTACTCTTGTTTCTATATTGATGAAAACTGAATCCAGGGTTATTTGTATGATAAGTAAGCCTGTTGCAATCTACATGCCCAACCCATGGAATCATGTCAATGGTCTTTAAGATCCCCCACATCAAAACATTCTCTACACTTGCTTACTGAACCCTAACATTTGCAATGAACAAACTCCTCTGTCTTCTTGGCATGTGATTTGTCTTCAGTTAAATATGCTGGCATTTTTGGTAAGAAGGATTATGATCTTGGTATTACGATCTTAACAGAATATGAAATTTTCTGCATTTCTCCTAAAAACAAACTTTCAGGAGCATCAAGTACAAGAAGACACTGGAGAGCCATTTTACAAATAGTAAACTCAAGGTAGAGAGGAGGTCCTCACAGAAAGGAAGAATGCACTGCCTTCTCAATTTACGCAGGATCAACTCTTCCATCTTTATGAAGGGTGATCCAATGCCTCTATTCTCATGTTTGCACCAACCACGCTTACAAGTAAGACACAGATTCTGAACTCTCAACAGAAGAAGTTCAAATGGCCAAAAGACACTTAAGGTCATGCTCAACTTCCTTAGCGATCAGGGAAATGCAAATCCAGACAACTTGAAGATACCATCTTACACCTGTCAGAATGGCTAAAATCAAAAGCACCAATGATAGCCTTTGCTGGAAAGGTTGTGGAGAAAGGGGTACACTCATCCATTGCTGGTGGGAATGCAAACTTGTGCAACCACTTTGGAAAGTAGTGTGGCGGTTTCTCAGGAAATTCGGGATCAACCTACAATACCACTCTTGGGAATATACCCAAGAGAGGCCCTATCATACAACAAAAGTATATGCTCTACTATATTCATAGCAGCATTGTTTGTAATAGCCAGAACCTGGAAACAACCTAGATGCCCTTCAATGGAAGAATGGATGAAGAAAGTATGGAATATATACATATTAGAGTACTACTCAGCAGTAAAAAACAAGACACAGATTCTTCGTCCATCATCTGCCAAAGGCCATCAGGATGAGGCATTGAGAGCAATCTCTTAGAACGAGACAGGAGACAGAAGTGACTGATGAACGTAAGTTGCAATGACAGCAATGCCCTGGAACTATAGCTCTTATGGAGTGGCTGGCTCACTCCTTCTCGAGTCAAAGCTTGTGCAGTTTAATTACGGCTCTGATCTGCAAGCCCTTAGACTAGTTATTTATTCATAACCTTGTAAAGGTCTTGGATTCCTGATTTGAAAGTACAAAAAGCGAGAAGCAATTTGCACATGGCAGGTGTCTGGACAAATGCTCGCCTTTATCTGCATAAACCAGATGCTCACTGGCTTTAACCAACTGAACAGAATGCATATTATTTTTTCTCAAGCTGACAGCACATTCCTACGGCAACCCTCACTTCTGTAGAAGGCTCTGTAGTTTTTATCGGTTACGGGGAAATTATTATATATAAAAAAATACTTGTCTTTTCTTTTCTTTTTTTTTTTTTTTGGGTTTTCGAGTTCGAGACAGGGTTTCTCTGTGGCTTTGGAGCCTGTCCTGGAACTAGCTCTGTAGACCAGGCTGGTCTCGAACTCACAGAGATCCGCCTGCCTCTGCCTCCCGAGTGCTGGGATTAAAGGCGTGCGCCACCACCGCCCGGCTACTTGTCTTTTCTTAATGGCATGTTTCTGTCTACAACGGTTTGCCTGCTAAAAAGGCCTCAGACTTTTCCTATCATGACTAATATATGCCCCAAGAAGGCAGATTTGATATACAGACACTAAAGCCAGATTCCAGATTGACCCACCATATGAAAGTAGCATCTTTTGGGGCTATTGGAACTGATTGCTAGGGGAAAAGAACAATCATGCATACTATAGACCAGGCAGGGTGCTAAAGGCTTGGACCTCATCATTTTATTTGTGCAACTTGATTGGGTCATAAAAATACCTAACTGATGTGATCTTGAAATTCATTTTTTTTAAAAACCAAATAGACTTTGTTTTGAACTTGATTTAAATACCAGAACAGGCTGCTTTTAGAGTGCAAACAGAAACTACATTTAGCTTCTCGTGGCTGGCTGGCTGTGGTCGGAGTACTCTCGCATTCTCATGAACAGGATCAGTTCCTACAGTGCAGGGATCTCTGTGTAGAGCAAAGGATTAATTCTGCAGTCAATCATTCTGACTGTCACTGGATTGGATTGATAATTCTGGAAGTATATTTTTGACTCCGTCTGTGAGGGTGTTTTTAGAGAGGACTGACTGAGGGGTCAGAAGGGATAGTGTGGATGACACCATCCCATGAGCTGGAGTTCTAGTCTGGAAAGAGAGGGGAAAGGAGAAAACCAGCAGAGGTTTGACATTTTACTTTTTCTGCTTCCTAATCACTCTGCCACTGTGGACAGACGCTGGTCCTACCCCCATGCCTGCCTTACTAGAACGCACTGAATCCCCTGTGAATCTCAGTAAATTTGTGATTTGTTACTTTGCTTCTCATAAGGTGTTTGGGCATGACAATGAGAAAAACTAGGTACTGGAGATGCTAATAGATTGTGGACCAGCAGTAGCAAGCAGGGCTGGAAGAACAGGTTTGGAAGCCGAAATAAGGCAAGGGTGTGAGCAGTCTGTTGTTGTACAGCTACTCCAAGTGTCTCGAAAAAGTCCTCTATCTGGATAACTAGAAGATGGACAGGGGTACACAGACTGTTAAAATACAACAGCATGGCCCAAGAACATCTCACAAGACTCTTCAGAACAGAAGCCAACATGTAGAGGTGTGAGTCAGGCAGGAAGAGGAACTGTGGATACCTGAGAGTCAGGAAGACCTCAGCTTGAAGGGAGAGGTCAGAGTGGTAACAAAAGAGAAGACACAGGGACTCCCAACCAGTGATACCGACACCAGGCTGTAATTTGTGGGTGTTGCAAATGAATTTGCGTGCCTGTTTATAGATCAATAAATCATGCTGTAGGATGAATGGCATAAGCTCCTCACTGCTTACAGACTTGGGATGGATCTTGAACATAATGTCCTAGGCTCTCTGAATAGCATGGAGGACATTTTCAAGCAGGGTGTTTCTTCATATTAAATACCATTTGCTGTCATTGGGTCCTCCTGGTGACAAACAGTGGCATACTAAACACACATTACAGGGATGTTAATGTGTTGACACCCTGCCCTGCACATCTGGTAAACAGTTAGATGTAGTCTAGATTATAAGCTTAAATGGTGCTTGAATTTACACAGCTACATCAATGAATTTACAAAATAATTAAACTTTACACATTTACCATTCAAATAGAGTGATATCACACATTATCTTTAGACAATCTGAAATTCAACAAAGGATTTTGGATCTATATTTGAGATGTTATGAGCTAAGAAAAGAAACAAATCAAAAGAGATTTAGAGACAAGACCAAACATAAGTGAAACCTTTAGATTGATTGTGGGTTACAGATTGAACTCAACATGGTATAGTTTATGTTGGTAGAAATTCAAAACTCTACATGAACCAACATTTATGGTGCAATAACTCAGGTTCTGCTGAACGTGCTGATGTCTAATTTTGACTGCTCCAGTAATAGTAGTATACTATAATATACTATAGTTTGGCTAAACTGTCTATCTTTGGGGGAGGACTATAGAACTTTCCCATCTGGGGAGTCAATCGATATATACTATGTCCCTCTAGGAAGGAGTAAGATTTTTTTCTAAAACAAATGAACACGTGTGCTGCTAACAATCATAAACAGAATTTAGAAGTAAGCAAAGACAGAATACTATAGAGCCAGGCCACAATATAAGGTAAGGACAAACAACTGTTTCTGTGGCTGAGAGTTATTCATGGTTGGACTCTCAGGTCTTGCAGGCCTCTGATATGTCAGTGTTTTGAATAAACCACCCATAGCACACAGACATGGGGCTGTTATAAGAGAGAGACCCTGATGAGAAAGGAACTGTGTGATCTGTTTGGTGATTGTGAGATAATCCTGGAATTGAACTTCACATTTGCTATCTCCATCCACCAGTTTATGTGCTAATAAAGACACATAAACATCCTGATCTCTGTCTTACTTGAGAACTGAGAAGATGCACTGTTTTCCAACCTTGGAACATGAGAGGGAAGAGTCATGGTAGCACCTGCAAAGAAAAAAAAAAAAACACTGGCCGCCAACACCTATGAAACATAAAAAAAGAACCAATTCTCCATGGGCATCAGGAATTAATAAAGGAAGCATAGTGTGCAGGGAATCAAATCATGATGCTATACCATACACAGAAATGTGGTCAGATGGAGGGAAGTAAATCCATATTCAGAACCATGCCAACTTGTCAAGAAATACACTGTTGAAGGACAGTCCCCTACCAACAGAAACACATAAAAACTAACTTGAAGCCATTAACAGTATTTTTGAAAAATCTCTCTGAAACTTAAACAATTTCTGTTGTATTCTAGATCCTTACCATAGCTCGGAATTTTGGTGATTCCCAGACCATTGTCTCATTTTGCTTATAGGTTTGTTTCTAAATGCAAATCACAATTAAGGTTGACAAAGTTGCTCTTAATTCGGGAGAAAGAAAGAAGAAAGGATTTCCATTCAGTTATTTTGTCAGTTTCTATTGCTTACAAATTAGTTTGGAGACATTGCATGGATCTCAAAGAATATTCAGAAATACTTGCCAGCATTTAGTTACTTCTCCTGAGCTGCCCACTCACCACCTATGGATCCATATGTTTCCTCCTCAGTCTCTCAAACCCTTCATATAGTGAAGATAATGATCCCGCTCTCAGAATTACAATGAGCACACTGGCATGGATTAGAATTAAAAGAAGAAATCTCCTTGGGAAAACCCAAGCACTTGCAGGTTCACAGTCTAGTTGTAGGTAGGTAGATGTAGTTCTAGGCTCCACACAGTATCAACCAATCATTCCCGTGCAGAGAGGTACCTTCCTGCTAAAACACATTGACCATAGATTCACATTGTGTATGAATTTAAGACAAAATGAGGATGCTGGTCAAATGTAAGATATATTCAAATGTGAGGGAATGCATACACATTGATATAATAAAATGTAAATGTCTAGGAAATGACATTTAGGAATATCCCATGGTGTGCAAATTTCTCATGAAATTTAAGTCAACAGACACAAACTGAAAGTACATGTAGTAAGTAAACCTGTAATGGCAACTATGCTCAAGTTTGGACTCACAGTTAAGGGCCAGAACATCTGAAATCTCTTTTAAAACACTTGAGCAGAGCCGGGCAGTGATGGCACACCTTTAATCCCAGCCCTCGGGAGGCAGAGGCAGGCAGATCTCTGTGAGTTCAAGGCCAGTCTGGTCTACAAGAGCTAGTTCCAGGACAGCCAGGACTGTAACACATTGAAATCCTATCACAAAAAAACAAGGGAAAAAAACAAAACAAAAACTAAAACACTTAAGCAGTTCTCAATCTTCCTAAAGCTGTGACCCTTTAATACAGTTCCTCATATTGTGGTGACCTACCCCCAACCATGAAATTATTTTCATTACTACTTCATAACTGTAGTTTTTGTTTTGTTTTGCTTTTCAAGACAGGATTTCTCTAACAGCATTGACTGCCCTGGAACTTACTCTGTAGACCAGAGCCTTGAACTCAGAGATCCTCGTGTCTGCTTCCCAAGTGCTTGGATTATAGGTATGCACTACCATCACCCCATAACTATAGTTTTGCTACTGTTATGATCATAATGTAATTTTTTTGTGGATAGAAATTTGCCAGAGGGGTCATGACCCACAGGTTGAGAACCACTGCTCCAGAGGTAGTGCTGGATCTAAGAATCCTAGTTTTCAAAGATACTTAAGTCTTCTTTGATGCAAATCCTTATGAGCGCCACAGTCTTAGAGAATTTGGGTGTTTTTAAAACTGTATTCATCACCCCGTCCTTTTCCTTTATGCATGAACTATCTAGACCCATCAAATTAAAAGGAAAGCATATGACATGAAGAATCCTTTTTAAAAAATGAAGATGAAATATTCTTGTTTTTTTTTTTTTATTTTTCGAGACAGGGTTTCTCCGTAGCTTTTGGTTCCTGTCCTGGAAGAAATATTCTTTTTTAAAAGATCAGCTAAGAGGGTGTTAATAATCTGATGGCTCATAAAACACTTCAGTCATCACAATACATAGCACAGAAGATCTCTGTTTAGATCTACCAGCTGAGCTAATGGTGCAGGAGTGCTAATTCTTACCAGGCAATAAAAGCTCACCTAGGTGCAATGGATATCCTAAGCAGCAGCTTTAGTATCTACAGAGGCTGTCACTAACCGTGCCAAGGCAAGTGACCAGTAATTGTCCTGCCTTTCTATGAATCCAGTGTTACCCTATGTAAGCACTAACTCAAGCCAAGTCCTTTGTCAGGGAACTATCAGTCAGCTCCATCTGAAAACTTGTTTTCCCACAGTCCACTTACTTTCAGTGGAGCCAGCTGCATCCTTCTGTTCCTCCTGTGGCCTTGTGTTCAGAAGTTAAAGGAAGGGATGACACTCAGCATCTTTTAAGCTGAGTTTTCTACCTGGCAGTTAAAGTCGTGAACATTTTAATAAAATGAAGATGATTTGTTCCAATTTACAATGGAGAAGTCAGGAAATTTCCCCCTAGATGTAGGATATGAGCACTCCACTTTTACAAATATCTAAAACTCTATCTCAGAAAAGTGAAAAGACAAAAATATATTAGATGGATTCTGAATTAACAAATTTTTAGTCTCTAAACTCATTAAACAGTCATTGTACTTTACCTCAAGTTGTTTACACATTAATTAATGATTTAAAAGAATCCTAGCTGGATTCTTATGTTTAATTCATGCTAGACTATTTTAGAAAAGTATCACCCATACATGGACATGACACAAAGACCTTTTTTTTCATACAAGGCATTTACAAAGTAACAATAGATTTCAGCAAGACTAGAAGAATGAAATCATTGTTGCCAAGGAAATTCAGACACCACACTGTCTTCAACAGCATCACTTAAGAGAGTTAACAGAAATGGAGAAGGGAGCCTTCATGGAAGCCAAAGCCAGCCAGAAGCTCAGAAAACAAACCTAAGCCAGTACATGGGATGGGGGATGAAACCCTGAACTGAATAACATCAGAACTGATCTCTGAGTAGTGGGGAGGATTTTTTGAAACACAGCTTTGCCTGCTTAAATTAAGGACCATTCAAAAATGCCTTTATCTCACCACATATTAGCGACATGAAACTGCCATTTCTATGCAGCTGGGTAATTGGAACTGAAACATTTTAAGAGTGCTTATTAGAGGGGAAAGAAATTTTCAGTCTCTACTCATTATGTAAATGGCTGACAGGTATGAACATCCAAGTGAAGGCTCAGAAAAGGAGATAATGGAAGCTATTTATTGTTACTTTACATTGTGAACTGTTGAAAATGAATACATCATCTATGATTTTAATAAAGGACAGGCAGGAAGACAGCAAATGGTATAGTGCAAGCAGAAAGCGTATTTTATCAACTGGGTACAATTTGCTACAACAATTTAACAATTTTTTATGAAAAATTCATATTTGTCGTATTTAACTTCAAGTATATGAGAAGAGGAAAAATTATATCTTACAAACAATAAAAAGCAAATAAGTATCTTCATGCATAGTCTTTCTTGAAATCTAGGTTCATTCTTTCATTAATTTATTCAAAGAATGTTTTCAGAACTTCAAACAACAACTTGATAAGAATGACAGTTTTATATTACCAACCGAGATATATCATTGCTTTTTAAGAAACTGAAGACTCATTGAGTAGACTCACATCTATAAAGAGGATTCTAGGGCACAGAAAAACATATTTAGAAACATTTTAGTAAGAAGTATTTCTTTCTGGTGTGTCATAATGCATTTACATGTAGTATGTTTTTCAAAGTTACATATGTTAATATTAAAAATGAAGGCCCTATCATCCATTTTCAAATTGCAATGTAATATCATTAAAAGTTCCCTTATGAGTTAAAACTTACTCTAAAACAATATGACACATTTTGGATGATATATGCTATATAATTCACAAACAGACAAATTATTACACCTGCATCTCAGAGCATCCCAGACCTCATTGTCGCAGAACATCTCTCCCGCTCTCTCTCTCAATGTCCTCTCCCCGACTCTGTGGAGGTAGTGAAAGCAAATCAACTTCTCAGTTGCTCATAAAGAATGCAAGAGTTCTAGAGATTCCAGAAGTTACTGGAACCATGCCACTACTCCTAGTACAGTTTCATCTGACAGCATCAAATGAAGAGATTCAGGAACACCCCAAAGGAGTAGTCATTCACAAGTTCAGGTTTTCCTAGCTTAATGACAGACAGACAGGACAGAGATGTTTATAAAGTACAGATCTTATTTATATTTATACCCCTAAAATTAAAATGTTAGTCTCTGTTTTTATTATCAAGAAGTTTACAATATAATAAAATGCTTCTGGTATCAAGTGTTCATACTGCTATGTGCTTGGAAATTTTCCATAATAAACTATTAGGAAGGAAAGAAAATACGGCTTGAAAAACAGCCCTTATCTGGATGGTACAAGATCTCCTTAGCATTTTGTTAGCATCAAGGATTGTGAAAGCACAGGGCTTTCCATCATTCTTTGGAGCTGTCAATTAGCCTGACAGAGTCAAGTGGATGCTGGGAAAAGATGCAAGATTCCTGACTCAGAGACTAAGACTTGACTGCTCTGAACTCCAGCAATAGCCAAGGGAGAGTCAGTGCACATACCAGCGCTCCCCGCTGGGCTCTCATAGGGCCAGAGGGCCAGATGGCTCTCGCACAAGCTAGGATTATGCAATAGGAAAGGAAGGCCATATACAGGACGGCCACATCCACCTGAAGTTGACCTCAGAGAGAGACAGCAGGCTCATTGTAAGGGACAGTAAACAAACCTATCTTTTGCTCCAGAAGTAGGGAACAGTCTGTCTTCCAGGTCTCAGGGCTGAACAGATTGGAACAAAGGGATCTGATGCCTTCCCTTGAGAAGTGAATTGTCTCAACACATAAAACAAACAAACAAACAAAAACTAGAGAAAGTTGTCGTTTAACTGACGTAATAAAAATAGCTACCATGTATTGTTAGAAAATGTACACATTGTGCCGAGTGGTAAACATTGACTTCACCATTAAATTGGCATAAAAATATCCCGTAATATTTACCCCTCTTTATTTTACAAATAATTTCCATCAAATCAGAAGTCATAAAACTGAAAGGCATAATTTTACTAAATAATGGAGCCAGAATTTGAATACAGATCTTGTGCTTTTAATCACGATCCTTTACTACCACGTTTTAATTATATGCTGTATGCTTGTATCCCTAGACATACATCATCCCCTTGCAATGAACTGTTCCTAAACCTGCCTTTCCTGTTAGGCCACATTCTTCACAGTTGGTAACAATGTCTTTCTTGTCTTGTTTTGTTTTGTTTTGATTCTCAAAGTCTAACAGTACCTGACTAATATATAACAGATAATCAAATGATGTTAGTTGGGACAATTTTTATTTAATAACATTATTCAGTAAATGACCTCTAGAACAATCAAATGTTACTTCCTGGGATGTTTTTCCAGTGGCCTATTCTAGGAATAAAATCTATTTTCAGATGGATTTTTATGCAGCACTACTAAATTAAGCCCAACATTTTTTTTTAA
>NC_022021.1:57090548-57100496 GCF_000317375.1 Microtus ochrogaster
AAGTGTTTGTAGTATATTCAAAAGAGGTCATTAAGAGTTAGTTCCAGGACAGGCTCCGACTCCAAAGCTACAGAGAAACCTTGTCTCGAAAAACAAAACAAAACAAAACAAAACAAAACAAAACAAAAAAAGAGTATGTTTTGTTCAGATTTATCTGGAAATATTTTTTTTCAAAATTTCAAAAGGGTTTAATATGCACACTTATTAACGCTTTAGGCCTGAATAATAAGAGAATAAGGGAATACCAAGGAGGAAAGAGTCTAGGGGGTCGTGTCATTCACTGAAGCAAAGTGGTATGCCAAAGGAAACGTCTAAGGAAGCCCAGCATATAAAGAAGACAAATGTGGAGTTAAATTTGTGTTCTTTCATGTCTCCGCGACTAAATACCCTGACAAAAGGCAATGAAGAAAGAGAGTTAATTTTAGCTCACAACTCCAGACTACAGCCCATAATCGTGACAAAGTCATAGCATCAGGACCTTGAAACAGCGAGACACATCATATCCACAATCAAGAGCAGGAGAAAATGGAGGCAGGCATGCCTGCTACTCAGTTTCCTTTCCATTTGTACAGTCAGGACTCCCAGCCTAGGGAATAGTGTCATTCACAGTGGGCTGGGTCTTTCCATAGCATTTGCTGAAATCAAGACAACACCCCACATACTTGTTTATAGGCCAACCTGATATAGAAAATCCCTAACAGAGATACTCTTCCCAAGAGAGTCTAGCTTCTATGAAGTTAGCAACTAAAATTAAGCATTGCACCAACTAAAATTTTTTTCTATCTTTCTTACTGGCCTTTGACATTTCCCTATGAGAACAGCTTGAAATCAGCAAATGTTGTTCATTCTTCTCATTTTGAGGTGAATTACTTGAAATTTGCAAAGCATGGGCTAAGAGATTTCAGTCCATGATCATCATGATCCATTGTTATAGGCGTGTGAAATGGACAAACGTCACAGTAGTGACTGTGTAGCTGAGCAAAGTTACTGACCTGATGACAACCAGTGAAGGGAGAGAGGGAAAAAGAGAAGTCCATGATAAAATATAGCCTCAAGGACATGACTTCCTTCAACTACAAATCATATCTGGAAGTATCTATCATTTCTGGATGACGCCATCAAGTTATGAATCTATTGTTATACTATTCAATTGATGATGTGAAAGCCGTTATAATCTAGTCATCTCTTAAAAGCTGATCCACCAGCAGGGACTAAGCCTGCCACACATGAACCTCTAGGGGAGATCATACTTTATGACAAAATTACAACAGCCACTAATTTTTACAGAAATATGTCATTGTTGTTATCACAGTTTTCTCCAAATACAATTATTCTAAATGAAGAGGATTAAACCAAAGTCACAACTGCTAACATCTTGGAAACAGGGTGGTGATAACTCAACCTTTGAAGTCTGCTTGTCAAGAGGCCTACAGCCAATATCTTCCCCCAAGGACAGTATTGCCTCAGTGTCTATGATCTCAGAGATTAGCATTTCCATGTTCAGTACAGGAAACAGTCTGCTCTCCCTCCCCCCCCCCCAGGGAAACTGGAAATTTGGTGGCTTAGAGCAAAACTATGAGATGCGCTTTGATAATACTTACGTTGTTAACTTTGGATGGGAAATTCCTGACATAGGAACTTCAAAGTAAAGGTTTTCAATAATGTAAACAAGAAACCAGGGCCTTCCAGTACCCCTCCACCTCTGGATTCTGAAGCCTGCTCGTACAAAACTGAAATAGCATTAATCTTTCTGTAAGAAACAAATCCCTTGATCCATTCTCATCAATCCCAGAGGCCACATGCAAATGGTTGATTTTCATTCAGTTTCCTTGCAGCCAACTGCCTCCCTCCGCTCTCCAAACCATGAAAAAGCTCTAACTGATCTAAAGCTGCCCGTGAGACAAGGAAAGCTGTGCTTTTCTCTAATCAGACAGAGGTGGGAGCCAGATGTCAATGCAATGTTTTAATTGAATGAAACTAATAATGAAGCAAAAAAAACTCAGATCATGCTTTACTTATATCTTTCTAACTTATTTGTGACTTTTGAAAGAATAAATCATACGTGGAAGTGCCTTGTGCTGTTTGTCACATTCTGCTACAACTGACTGCTACACACACGGTCAAGAACCATTGCCCAGAAGACCAGCTCCAATTCTCACAGACTCCAAAAAACCAAGCAAAGGCCCAGTGCATCTAAAATCCCTTGGAGAAGTAAAGTTAGTTTTGATTGCTATGTGTACATGGAAATAGCACTACCGTGTTCTTGCTCCAGCTGACTGAGCATCCTGTGTTTCTGAACATACCCTGAATATTGCTTACTTTATGTGAAATTTCCTCAGTTTTTTTAAAAGTAGAATCATTTTGTCACATGAGTTGAAAAGAATCAAAGACATTTCAATAATACCTAGAGGACCCACACACTACAAAAAAATACCCATTGTCTGTCAAAACAATGACATCAGGTGATTTGAAGGCAAATGAATAGAACTAGATAAAAAAAATCATACTGAGTGAGGTAACTCAGACCCAGAAAGACAAATGTGATAATTATGTGCTCACTTATAAGTGGATCTTAACAATAAAGGATAACCATGTTACAATCGAAAGATCCAGAGAGACTAGGTAAGAAGGAAGGCCCAACGGGGAACAGATGTATCTACCTGGGAAGGGGAATGTAGAGGAGATCTTCTGGGTAGACTAGGGGTGGGCAGGTGGACATGGGAACCTGAGGGATGGGCAGAGGGGGGAGTGCTGAGAAAGATGATTGGAAATGGGACTTTTTGGGGCCTGGGAAAAGCCTGATGCAAAGGAAACTCCCAAGAGTCTACAAGGACGGTTGCAAGACTCCTGACAGCAGTGGATACACAGCCTGAGAAGGGCCTTCCCCTGTGATTGGATTGGTTGTTGTCAAAGAGTCTTTATCCAGTGACTGATGGAAGCAGATTCAGAGACCCAAGGCCAAAGCTTGGGAGATCCTGCTGAGGAAAGGGAGGAGGGACTTTAGGATCCAAGGGAGTCAGGACATCATAGGAAAAGCCACAGAAAAGGTTTGCCTGACTCATGGAAACCCAGTCTGAACCAGTAAGGGAGCCTGCATGAGATTGACCTAAGCCCTCTGCATATATGAGACAATTGTGTAGCTTGGTCTATTTGTGAGACTCCTGGCAATGGGAGCAGGGGCTGTCCCTGGTGCTTTGGCTGGCTCTTGGGAACCTATTGTTTATGCTGTATTGCCTTGCCCAGACTAAATACAGGAGGAGCTTGGTCTTACTGCAGCTTGATGAGCCTTGCTTTTCTAATGCCCAGGGGAAATCTGTCCCTTTCAAGCAAATATGGAGGGGGTGGGCTTGGGGGTGCAGACGAAAGGAGAGGAAGGCAGGAAGGCTTCAGTTATGATATAAAATAAATTAATTTAATTAATTTAAAAGAAAAGGAACACCCATTGCTTTGGACAGTCAATATGACTAGATCCCATTACCATGACTGTCAGGACAACACAACTAATTGGTCTTCGCTTGTTTCTCTAGTGTCAACCCTCAGGGAGTTTATTCTTAATTGATTTAATTGATAAACTTTACTAGGCCTCAATTATTTGTCAGATATTGTGGACATTCTGGGATATAATGAGAAGCATGTAAAATATCAAACCGTCTTACAGAACCTGATGGGTTAAAAGGGAATAAAATGCAGGGAAATACAATATACTGTGTGTGAGCTACTGAGAGTAGAGAATACAGAGACCACTTCCAGAAGGGGACTCCTGACTTAGACCTGAGAAGATTCCACAGAGAAAGACATGCCAAAATTGATCCAGAAATACCTGGTCATCTGGCTCTGTATATATTTCTCCAGCTGCCAGGAGTGCCTTCTTGCCACGCTTCATTTAGCCTGTTGTTAGCACTGGTCGGGTTTCAGTTTAAACATCACTTTCCTGGGAACACATTCCTTTTTGTCTCCCTTACTTTCAGAACACTCACGATATTTCTCGTTATTATTTGGTGCCTTCCTCTCTCTAATATCTGTCTCCAGATCACTGATGGTATAGACTGGGTCTGTCTTGCTATAATGTATTGAGATTTGGGGTGGAGCAGATAAAAGGATGGAAGGGTCCTGAGTCAGGACAATCAAAGATACTAGCAAGGAAGTGGGAAAGTTGATGAAACAGATCTGGGTGCTAATATTTATGTTACTAATACCAAAGGCAAATACCACTGAGCACTTTTTATAAACAAGGTAAATTAGGGTGGAGAATTTACAGTAGGGTAAAAATAAAGTATTAAGAGGTTCACTGATGTTGAGATGCTTGTGGGAAGGAGGTAACTGTAAGATGCCCAAGTAAGAGGTCCTGAGTAAAGCAGCTGGAGTGATCACAAAACATAAGAGTGGCATTGGGGTGGAATAGCTCCATGGAAGGAAGAAAAGCCGGTAGTGTGGGCTAGAAAGAGACCAAGAAATAGAGGAATCTGGCTATTGAGTTATCTGTAAAAAAAAAAAAAATGCAAATTTGGAAGCTCTAACAGAGGAAAGAGCACATGATGATATGGCATGGACCATGTGAACGTCAGGGAACATGGGGTCTCCATAGAAATAAACAAGGACCTGAAGAAAATGCTCAGTTATAAGATCACACCAAAACTACCACAGGGGGGTTCAATAATAGCTCTGAAATACTGATGTTCAGCTCTTACTCTTCAGGACTTGTGATGACTTCCTTATTTTGAATGACTTTGCAGATTTTATTAAGTCAAGGGTCAAAATTCAAGAATGAAAGAAAAGAAGTTGAAGGACTTTTTTTCCCCCTTTTCCTTTCGTTTTAAATCTTACATACTAAAACAATACAACAAACACATCCCTACTGACTAGTCAATATTCTATGATCAAAATATGTTTCTTGAATGGATGAATAAATAAATAAATATAAAAAAAATAAATAAATCTTACATACTTTGGTGGTGCTGGGGATTCATTCCAGGGTATGGTCATGCTAGCCAAGTGCTCTATTACTGAGCTGTGGTTGTTAAACTTGACTTTGAGTCGGGTCTTTTTAAGTTAGCCACGTTGAGGGCAAACTTGCAGTCCTGATGCTTCAGCCTCCTCAGTAGCTAAGACTACACACCTGCCTATGCTATCCACTAGATGAACTTTTGCTATAGCTGCCTCCCACCCAGCTAGAGAAACCTTACACCCAGCTAGAGAAAGTTTTGTGTGTGTATCCTAGAAGATAAATCAAGAGTGTTCAACCCAGCATAACCCTTGTTGGAAGACAGTGTTCCTAGTTCAGAACCTAGAAGTGTCGAAGCACAAGCAAGAGCTTCTCAGTTACCTAAGAGGCCAGAATCATCATGGGTTCTCAATGAGAGAAAAACCATGAGTTATTGACTCATTGGCTCTCTTTAGCATAGCCTATGTATGGGATAGGTGAAGCTGGAAAAGAGAAACAGCCATTTGTTTCAATTATGACTCTTTCAGTTGCAAGACGCGGCATCACAGTGTGTCTCCACAAAGTGATCTACTATAGTTGACCTGTGGAAGATGGATTCTGATTGTAGATACATAGAAGTGGATAACAGAGAAGAGCAGAGGCAAGGTAAATAGAGTCTTTAATCTCTCTCTGATTTCATGTCTGTCAGCCACCCAGCCTTCATTGGCACAGATCACATAGGGATTCCTATGCCCCAGAATTGCTTCAGAACTGATTCAATCCAATTTTAAACTTTCAGCTGTTAACAATCACAATAGATAAATGAAAAGCTGGTTAGAATTCCTCAGTGGAGAATGGTCGATAAGCGTTTCATTATCATTGTTGTTTAGACTTTTAATTTTTTGTTTCGTTTTTAGACAGGGTCTCACGGTATAGCCCAGGATAGCCCTAACTTTGCAATTATCTTGCCTCCTGTTCTGTTGTTCTGAGGTTACTGTGGTGTGCCACCACACCTGGCTACTCAGTATTCCTGTAACGTGAAGATACTGGAAAATAATCAGCAGTATGATATGAAACGAGGTTCCGTTCATGAAAGAATATTATAACCCCAAGGAGCTTCTAAACCACTGTACACTAGATCTCTTGTATCACAGCAAACAAATTCTCATTAAGAATAAATACTCCTATGTCTCATTACATCAATTATTCACATATTAAAGCAGATTTTCATCAGTCAGGTGCCAAAAAAGATCTACACAGACTTGCTTTCATTCATATTAATCTTTTACTTATATGATTGTGCCAGTCAGTGTCTCTTGACATTATAATAGGTACTAAATTCTATTGCATTGGTTTTTATTCAATTTGCTAACAGAATTCCCATTTGCATGAAGAGATCTCTGTGGGCTGATGACAATTTGCTTCAACATCTTACATGTGTTTAACAGTGAATCCAATCATTAGTTGGTTTAACTATGCCTCCCAAATCTAAGATGCTTGGGCATGTTTTAAAGGAACAGTAATCCTATTGACTGAACACATTCTGAGTTAGACTTTCTGGAGAGGAAATGAGTACGTGACTCACTTCAAAAATAGAGATCACAAGGGGCAGCCTTTAAGAGAGCAGAACCTGTCTTCATATAATAGTCTAAAAGGTCAAAGCTATTAATAATTTTTTCTTTGTGACTTAAGCTGAGAGTGTTTGGAAGGGCACCACAAGCACACATCACACCACTCAAGCAGGCTCTGGGTCAGGTGCTTTGGAGACCCAAGGTTTTCTTGACCTGTTGTGTTTCACAAACTCAAATGAGTTGTTCAGAGGATGTGCCAGAATGCCTTCCGTCCCTGCTCTCCATTTCTGTATTCTTTGCCAGACCAAAAGCATGCAAGAGAAACAAGGGGGAAGACCTAAATTGCTCTCACGTTTCTCTGTACTCACGCAGAGTGGGCAGTGTGACTTATGATTCGCTTAAATGAAGTCTATCCACAGTGAGACGCAGCAAAGAACAACAGAGACATGACATGTTAGAAGGTCAGACCTCGATAGCCAAAGGCAAGTATGTCAGTGCGGAAATAATTTGGGTTGGCAGCTTTGATCTTTTTCTCAACAGAGATTGGCATTGGGTCAAGTTCTCTTGAGAGAAATGTATTACCATTTGTTAACATGTCATCAAATAGCCTATATACATTAAAATATGGATGAGTTGGAAATGCATTTTGTTGAAACATCTTGCCTTGCATTTCTTATTTACTGCTATATGCTCTACATACAAGTTTATAACAATGGCATGTTTCAATGAACACAATTGTTAAATAGTCATCAAGTTAAATTAAAATTTGATATATGAAAACATTTTAACCAATGATATCATACTTTCCTTAAATTATTTTGAAATTTATTTTATTTCCTTAAAATATTTCTAAATTATTTTGATGAAAGCCCTTGATTTATATCTTTTCCATTATTTTCATTCACACTCAGGTTTGAATAGGGGAAAATGACACAGAAAGTTCTGTTTTGGTGAATAACTATAGATTATACATTCTCTCAAAATCCTTTTGATCCTGCATTTAATATATTTAAAATAAAGCCATTGTCTCAAGCTCTAATTACTGTGGATGATTTTAGTGGAGAACTCAACTAGTAAAATTATTGCCACAGATGTTTTATGAACAGCACTTTAATATCCATAAAATATAGCATTTATACAGATTGTTAATTAAGGAAGATTATTGTCTATGACAGTATATACCCATTCAACCATTTTGACAAAAGCATGATAGATTGTGAATAACTTTTTATAAATTTTATACATATATACACATCATGCATGCATACAATTACTATTTAAGTATTTATTGTTCTATGCTAACAGGTTAAATCTTAGTACTTAGTTGAATGCAGCCAAGCTTCCTAAACAAATATGACAGTGGTAATTCCCAAGAAGATTTTAGACAATGTTGTTACCATAAACATTTATTGTGCTAGAAAATCTAGCTAGACCCTCATGAACATCATTCTCTCATGACCATCTTACATTATTTTTCTTGAAGAATATGAAATGAGTATTCTATCCATTCCATAGGGCGATCTCCTGCTTATTGTAGGACTTTGTTCACTTTTAAAATTTTGTGTTGATATAAAAATAAAAGAACTAATATACAATGATGAAGCCAGTGAAATGTTAAAATTAATTTTGTAAGACAACGTGAAAGTGTTTTTATTAAGTGTGCCTGTTCTTTCGAGCAATGGTCTCTTTTTCTATGAAGAAGACAGATGCAGTTAAACAGAGGAGCATAAAGAAAGACTGAGTTCCTCATGGTTTCCAGAGGAACAAGGAAAAAAACGTTAGGCTAACAACTCCCAGGGAGCTGTACAGGAGACTGACGGACACCCTCAGTCCCTAGAATGTTCTGGCCCTGGTTATTCTTTCCTCAGCAATGGCAGTTTAATTGCAACCAAGACAAGTGGGAGAAATGCCAGGAAGAAATTCAGATACTGGCCATCTGATTACTCATAATTGCTAAAATATGCCAGAGAGTGCATAAAAGATGTAATTATGATCCTCTTTTATTGCTTCTCTAATATCTGAGCTTTTTATTTTCCATGTTGACAAGGTGAGATCTGAGCTGGAAGACATTCAGAATAGATTCTTGCAAAGCTTGAAGAATCTGTGTAAAATCAGAATGGGTGTGCACAGCAAATCCACTAAGAAGAGTATTAATCTTTCTAGCTCTTAGGATAAAGACAATTCACAGAATCCAAGTGTTGGAAATATATACCCTGAAAGCCACCACCTAACTCAACAGAGAGTATTTGGTTGAGTAAGTAGGGTCAATGACACCAATGACCCACATTTGACTGAGAGCCAAAGGTGACTTCATGGACTAGATGTCCCTCCCAAGCCACTCGGATCCAGCCTTTTAATTATGGTAATAATGTTACTTATAATTTGTTACCACCAAATGGCCAGAGGCTTGGGCGTGGTTCAGAGCAACCCTAAAATAGGACAAAGGACAATAGAAATGTTATCCAGTAGAAGACTTCAAGTAGGCACTATGACAACAGCGCAATGTAAGAGAATGGAGCAATTATTCACAATAAAATATGTTAAAGCTGGAGATGTGCCCAGTAAGAAAAGCCAAACAGACATGTAGTTTGAGCTTCATAAAGCTCTTCATAGCAAGAGATTTACACTGACTCCTAACAAAATGACAGCATTATTTAAAGTACTTGGAATTTGATTTATTGATACACTATTTGGCCTGCAATCAGACTAGCTACAGTTTAAATATTAGACAAAAGACTATCTAGTGCCAGTGAACTTGTAAATGTCATGTCCTGGAGTACACAAAAGCATGAGTATGGCACAACAGCGCAAAGACACTCACAGTCAGCATAGCTGACACTGTAGAGTCTAACTATGTGCCAGACACTTAAGTACCTGGTGTGTATCATCTCAATTCCTTTAACTCTGATATAATGAGATCCACACTACTGCCCTCCCTGGTCTACTGGTATTTTTATGTATATGAATACACATTTTATGTAAAGCTAATATATTATATAGCTTGACCATAACTAGTTTGTAGCAAAACCTGAACTCAAAATAAAATCTAAGCTTTTTTGGTTAGCTATCACCTATGCAAACTCTCAGTACAAAGAAAAGCAGTAAAAACATTCCAATTGATGGGCATCATACGAATAGCTGTGCTCCACTTAAGGGATATGGGAGGTACCCTTTACAATGGGAATATGTGAGTGGTTTTGCCACTCTTTTTACCCACTATGCAGCTACGAGAAAGGACTGAAGCCCTACGTTAATAAATGCACAGAATTACAGCTGAAATAGACATGAAGAGATGGTAGGAATTTTGAGGCTTGGGAAGAACGTAGAAAGAGATCGCAAGATCTCCAGTGGAAGTAAAATTTGAAGAAGCTGATAGTGTTCTTCTAAAACAGTTTTCCTGATTTGGACCTTGAGATTTCTGTCCTGTGCTCCAATGTGGGTCTCTGTCTCTGTCTC